>NC_135493.1:78292404-78594071 GCF_052094955.1 Ictidomys tridecemlineatus
CAACAGTCTCAAAACTGCACACATGTAATAATAGTTCTAATTTGAAAATGCCTTTAAAATATAAGAATTCTGGACCTTTACCAACACAGTGGACTATAATGCTGAAATTTTCACAAGATAATCTTTCCTAGGAATTTAACATAAAACAGAAAATTTGTTTACTAATTCTACTTCTGTCATAGACCGGCAATCTCTATAGCATCTAGAAAGACTAGATGTAGATTAGGACTTGTTTGTCCTTTGTATACATTATGTACACAGCAAAGTGAAACAAACACATAGACTAAGAAATAGTGGTTACTCTTGCCTCATTATAAACATACCAGCATGGTGCTCTTTCCCTTTCCTTCTCCAGAGAACCAGCACACAATGTATACTATTCGAGAGGGGTTTTGGCTATTCTCCACACCCTCAAATCATTTCATATGATTTTTTTTCATTTCTTATGAATTTTAACAAAAATTAAATTTGTAAAATATGTTGCATTTTACTACTTCTAATTTTGATGTATATTGGGCACTTTAGAACACCTAGAAAGACTAGATGACCCGGTGCAGTAGAGCACACCTGTAATCCCAGCAGCTCCAGAGGTTGAGGCAAGAGGATCCTGAGTTCAAAGGCAGCCTCAGCAAAAGCAAGGTGCTAAGCAACTCAATGAGACCCTGTCTCTAAATAAAATAAAAAATAGGGCTGGGGATGTGGCTCAGTGGTCCAGTGCCCTGAGTTCAATCCCCAGTATCCCTCCCCGCCAAAAGACTAGATATTAAAAAAAAAATACTTAACATTGTCAACTATACATACAGTAACAAGGAATAAAATTCACACACAAAATAATGGTTATAATATGAAAAACATCTTTTACATCTGACCAGCCTGGCATAGGATCTTCTCTTCCTTCTCAACAGTCTTCTACTCCAAGTCCTCTAACCCCCTGAACAAATGTTGCAAAGAGTTACTCCTAGTGGTGGTCTATCTAACAACATTTCAAAATCATTTACAGAATAGAGTAAAAACAAACAGGCATTTACAAAACATGTTATTTTCTTTTTTTAAAAATTTACTTTTTAGTTGTACTTGGACACAATACCTTTATTTCACTTATTTATTTTTATGTGATTCTGAGGTTCTAACCCAGGGCCTCACACGTGCTAGACAAGTGCTTTACCACTGAGCCACAACCCCAGCCCCAAATACACGTTATTTTCTCTCTCTACTTTATCATGTTTTGTCAACGTCTTTACATCTAGACTGTCCAGATGGAGCAGTTTTCTTTTAAGGGTTGGGGAAAGTTGAGAGCAGTGTTCTCATTCTGCAGAAACACGCCTTCTACAAGGGCCAGTGAACCTTCCCCAAGGCGGCGGCCACTGAGCCCAACGAGGTGCCTTCCTCGGCTGTTTCTCTCTTGGCCAGAACTCACACCAGCAGAACAGGGTCTGCTAACCCTTGCACCCCATGTCTGCTAACCACCCTTCCCCCACCTGGACCTCCAAGTTCGCCCTGATGGCTGCTATCCGTCCCCACCCCTGCCCTGTCCCAACCCACTGGCCTCTAACCCGTCCCCGCCACTAATGGTTCCACCCAAACACTGTGGACCACTAAGTGCCACCCTCATCCCCTAACAGTCCCCACCACGGACCCCAACAGGCCACCGCCAAGGCCTGGTTTCCGCACCTGCCAAACGTCCCCAGTGAACCGCTCGGTACCCCCAGCCTCTGACGGTTCCCCCATGGACCCCTAACAGCTCCCACCCTCTGACGGCCTCTAACGGTCCCCCCAAGCTGCTAACTGTTCCCTGATGGCTGCGAACAGCCTCCCCCACCGCCCTCTAACCCCCACCGCCCTCTAACGGTTTTCCCAACGGCAAATCAGTCCACCGCTGGCCTCTAGCCGTTCCCCCGCCCGGTCAGCCTCTAACAGTCCCCCAGGGACCGCTAACCGTTCCGGCCTCCCTTATGTTCTCCCCGTTGACCACTAACTGGTCCCTCACCGACCGCCAAGTCCCTGCCACCCCCACCGGCCCTAAACTCCCCTTGTGGTCTATGGGGACTTCACTCACCTTCCTGAACACCTAACGCCTTGTCTCGTCAGGACGACGTGGTCTTGTTGAAACAAACAAACAAAATCAAGCAGTCACCCACAGCCCTGATCTGGACGGCCCGGGTCTAACGCCTGGCCCAGTTTTGGGTGTCCACCCACCCTCTCAGGACCCCAAAGCCCTGACAGCCTCTATGGCGTTCTAGCAGGGGCCATTTTTCTCACTTCTACTCGCCTCACCTCAACTCACCTCACCTCACCTCACCTCACCTCGTCTCACCCCTTGCTGCATCTTGCCACGCCACGCCACGCCACGCCACGCCACGCCACGCCACGCCACGCCACGCCACGCCACGCCACGCCACGCCACGCCACGCCACGCCACGCCACGCCACGCCACGCCACGCCACGCCACGCCACGCCACGCCACGCCACGCCACGCCACGCCCCTCATCTCGCCTCGCCTCACCATGCCAGGCCTCGCCTCGTCTCCCCTTGCCATGCCTCACCATAGGCACCATGTCCTCAATGAGGCCTTTGACTGGGTGGGAGAGAGCTGGTCCAGGAGACCTGGCAGCCCATGGGTCCCAGCTCAGACAGGCCACAGAGGTGGGGCTAGGGGAGAGGTTAGTCTGTCTATTCTTTGTGGCCTGGGCTCAGCCAGTGTGCAGCCACAGCACGTATTTGCAAGGCACAAGCCAAGGCTGGTCCCTGTGTGCCCTCCAGCTCACCCAGGGGCCTGGGGCCGGAAACCCAGAGGGTTCTCCAGCAGTAGACTATGCTCTGTTTCTTACCATGCTCCTACTGTTGACTATTTGAAGCAAGTCTCTCCAGTGTTTTCTTTGTACATGTTTTAATATCATTGTGATCATATACTACATATAATGTAGTGTTATTTTTAACAACTTGTATGTCATATGCATGTTTACGGGTTCTTTAAAATCTTTTAAAAATACTTTCTAAAAGATTCAATATATTTTAAGGTATCATTTTAATGTCTGTGGAAGACGTGGTCTCGTTGAATACCACATGGATATATTGTAAGTTAATTATGATATTCTTTGAAATGAGATGTTAACATAGTTTTCAAAATACTGTTATTTTACTCTTTTTTTTTTTTTTTTTTTTTGCTGTGCTGGGGATGGAACCCAGGGCCTCATGCATGCTAGGCAAGCCCTCTATCATTGAGCCACATCCCCAGTCTCCAAAATAATGTTCTTTTAAATAATATTTCTATCAATTGAGTAAACCAGGTGTTTCCTGGGAAGAATTTATCTCAAAGGAAATAAAGACCAGGTGACATTTAGCACCTACCCTATTGAAGAATGCTAAACTTTATGGCATTTTCTGTACTGTCCCCCAAACTCACCAATTTAAGGAGGAGAGAAATTCTTTTAGAACTTTACAGAAATTGAAAAAAACTTTTTCAAGATTTCTAATTATCATTTATTATCACACTAATAAAACTAGTAAATCATTGAAGATGATGTCCTCAGTTCTGTGATTGGATCATGCCTGCTCAAGAGGGATCCAATCCATGGAACTGCCATACTTGCACATGTTTTCAAAAGAAGTCATTGCTCTTGATTGCTGTTATCAAGCATTGCTAGAGATTGAAAACACCTTTAAGAAATAAAATATTAGTGGTAGGGTGTCTGGCACCTGGAGTAGACCCAGCTAATCAGAAAATTCAACCCACTCTAGGTTAGCTGGGTGGGGGTGGCGGCAGTTAAAATTTGAGATAGTCTTCCTGATGTAATAAAAAATTTATTCAAATTACCCCGAATTCTGCCTCCAATTCCATCATTTACAAGGATTCACCTAGTCTTCCATCACTCTTCTATATCTGGTTCACAAATTTCCTCCCATGACACCATACTCAGACAGCCATCCCAGACAGAGATGGAAGCAGGTAGTAGAGAAAGTATAGAATTCCTCTCAGCTTCTTTTTGCAGGGTTGCTAACAATCTTTGGCATTCCTGGGCTTGTAGATGTATCAGTCCTATCTTTGTCTTTATGTTCACATGATGTTCTCATTGTGCATGCTTCTGTGCCCAGACTTCTTCTTTTTAAATAAGAATACCAGTCATGTTGGATTAAGGGCTCATCTTATCTCAATATGGCTTCATCTTAACTAAATGCACAACAACCCTATTTCCAAATAAGCGACTGACATTTAGCACTTTGACATATAAATTTGAGGAGCGCACAATTCAATTCATAAAATTTCATGTATATGAAAATGTTTTTATTCTACCTTAAAATTTGACTGGCTATGAAAGGCAAGTATGGAAATAATCTTCCTTCAGAAATTTGAAAATATCATTCTATTGTTTTCTGTGTTCTAATGTTGCCTGTTGAGAAATCTAAAGTCATTATAATTCCTAATATTTTACATGTGACCTGTTTATATCTTTCTAGAAACTTGAATGTTTGCTTTGCCCCCAAGCATTATGAAAGCTTACACTGATCTTATTTGGTATGATCAATTTTCACACATTGTTATAACTACTATGTAGTCCCTTTTGTTCTAGAAACCCATGTCTTTAAGTCCTGGGACATTTTCTTGAATTTTTGAATGATATACTGATTTTTCCTGCTTCCATTTTCACTGTTTTTCCTTTTTCTGTTATTTATGTTATATTAATGTTAATTATGTTATATTATTATTATATTAATGTTAATTAATTATTATATTAATGTCAATTAGGTTATATTAATGGACTGGTCTTCTAATTTGTTTATCTTCTTATCTAGTTTTAATTTCTCTATTATTTTCTTATTCTGTGGAATATTAACTTAACCATCTTCAAAAAATCTACTGTTTCTCTCTCTTTTTCTTTGTATCAAAGACTAAGAATTAGATCATAAACTACACAACTCCTAGACTCAACATTACAACATCTAGGCACAGGCAACAACTTCCTCAATAAGACCCCTAAAGCTCAGGAAATAATGCCAAGAATTAATAAATGGGATGATATCAAATTAAAAAGCTTCTGCACAGTAAAGGAAACAATAAAGAATATGAAGAGAGAACCTATAAAACGGGAGAAAATCTTTACTAGCTACTCTTCTGACAGGGGATTAATATCTAGAATATATAAAGAACTCAAAATATTAACACCAAAAAATCCCCAAATAAGTCAGTTAATAAGTAGGCACATGAACTAAACAGGAAGTTCTCAAAAGAAGAAATAAAATGGTCAAGAAATATATGAAAAAATATTCAACATCATTAGCAATTAGGGAAATACAAATCCAAACCACACTGAAATTTCATCTCACTCCAGCTAAAATGGCAGCTACCAAGAATGCAAAGAATTAATGCTGGAAAAGACATGGAGAAAAACAAGTTTACACTCTTGTTGGGATTGTTAATTAGTACATCCACTCTGGAAATCAGTGTGGAGATTACTCAAAAGACTAGGGCATGGAACAACCATATGAGCTATACTTCTCCTCAGTATTTATCCTAAAGAAAGGCATCATACTATAGTGATACATGCATACTCATGCAGCACAATTTACAATAGCCAAACTATGGAACCAACCTAGGTGTCCATCAATGGATGAATAGATAAAGAAAATGTGGTTTATATACACAATGGATTTTTACTTAGCCATGAAGAAAAATGAAATTATGTCATTTACAGGAAACTGGATGGAACTTAAGAACACTATGTTAATTGAAATAAGCCAAACTCAGAAGGTCAAGGAACATATGGTTTCTTTCATATGTAAAAGCTAGAAAATAAAAAGGAAAAGAAAGGTGGAAGGGATCTCATGAAACCAAAGGGACATCAGTAGAGTAGAGGTAAGACGGAGGTGAAAGGGGAGGAAAAGGGAAAAACTGTAGAATGATATTGGCCAAATTATATTATTATATTGTGTGCATGTATGGATATATAACAATGAATCCCACCATTATGTACAACTATAATGCACCAATAAAAATATGGAAGAAAAGGTTCTCTTTGTTATAATGTTTCTACATTACAAGAGAGTTTTGGTTGTTGTTCTCTGGATGTTCCATTTGTGTAACATCTTGTTCTTATTTGTTTATGTCTCTCCCTACATAATCTGTTTTTTTGCTCTAAAATGCCTTTTCTGTTTGTTAGTCTCCCCAGTTGTCTCATAATTCTTAGATGACTGCTCTTACCTTTAAGCTGGTTGTAATCTTTAAATTTACATTAAGGATTTGTTGACTGTGAGCTATATTTTAAACTCATATCACTGCACTAACTGCCAATATAACTTCACCTTTCCTTTAAAAATGTCCATTTGCCCCCAGAATACATTTCCATTCCTCCCCAACCTAAAGGCACAGGCTTATCTGCCAGGTTTCTGGAAAACCTTTAGAAGAAGGTTTGGGGAAGTTACTCTGAGTTTGGAATAATAGGTCTGTCCACATCAATGCCTGGTATCCTTCCACCAAGATAGCTTTAATTTTAACATACCTGGAAAACAAATGCTCACATTTCTGCTAAAGTGGAGAAACAGAATTGTCCAACACCATGTAGTTGTAAGGAAGTAGTATGGGAGAAAGAATCTAGGGTTCAAACCTGCTTATTAAACAGCTTTCAAACAATAATCCTTATTTTAGCCTCTTTTATGGAGACATTAGGGTTGTAATTCAGTTTTCCTCATTCTAAACTTATGGTAGGATTTCATTTTTCCTTCCTCTTTGGAGATTAAGCATTGTCATATGGCTTGTTCTGGCTATGAAATGTGAGAAGATAACATGTCATTTCTGGGAAGAAGGATTAAAAGTATATGATTTGGTATGCCACATTTTCCCTGCTGTGGGAATCATAGAAATATGTTTCAAGATGGCACCCCCACAAACCTGAGCACCTACTTAATTACATTAGATACTAGCATAGGCTCTCTCTCTCTCTCTCTCTCTCTCTCTCTCTATATATATATATATATATATATATATATATATATATGGATAGATAGATATATATTGTTTGTTTGTTTGTCTGTTTGTTTGTTTTAGACCTATGAGATTTTGGCTTGTTTGTTATTATAGTATAACCTAAATTCCCCTTCACCCTTACTTTCAGTTTAACTATTGCCACCATTCCTGAATTCAGCATGAAACCTGTTTGTCATTAGCTCTCCTAGCTTCACATTGCATCTTCGTAGGCATGTTAAGTTGGTTGCTAATGCATCTTCATTTTCGTTTCTAAAATTTAGTTGCTTCTATCTCCTCTTGTATTCCCATCCTCTTTATGGATTTATGCCTTAAAGAAATATTCCTTTTCATTAGTTTAAATGAAGTTTCAAGAGATAAGGAAACTAGATGTGTGTTTAACCTACTATCTTTACTCAGAAGTTTCCTCTCATCCACTTTTCATATGTATTTCTTTCACCCCAACCCAAATACCTCCTGTCCCAGAAAAACTTGAAACACTCAGAAGATGAAGGAAAATTGAAGGATATGTTGTTTTTTGGACCCATATCATGAGCGTCTTTGGGTTCTTGCCATCTGTCACAGCTTGAGAATTGGGGAGAGCCACCCAGGACTGCCAGAGGCCATGTAAAGGAAATGGAATTCTGGTAAAGTTGTGTTTATACCATCAGGGTTCTAGGGCTTAAATGTACTCATCCTATTCTAGTGTCTAGCTGAACTTTTCCCCAAAACACTTACCTTAATGTGCAAGTTAGCTTTTTGTCACTGTGGCTGTGACAAAAAGACCTGACAAGAACAACTCAGAGAAGGAAAACTTTATTTGGGCTCACAATTTCAATAGTTCAATCCATGGCTGGCCAAGTCATTGCTCTGGGCCCAAGTTGAGTGGTAGAACATCATGGTGAAAGGCATGATGAAGGGAAAAATGCTCAGTTCATCACAGCCATGAAGGTGGGGTGGGGAGAAAAAATGAATATCAGGAGGGTCAATATATAATCTCCAACGGCACATCTCCAGTAAGCTAACTTCCTTTAGACATGCCCCATCTGCCTATAGTTACCACTCAATTAGTGTCTTCAAACTAGGATGGACTGAGAGGATTATAGCATGCAAAATATGTAATGTGCTGGGTCAGGAGAGAAGTATTTAGCAGCTTTGGAGATCTGTTTCCACTTGATGACCTGGTCTGAAAGACAAGGGTTATAGAACAGTCACCTGAGGCTGACCCCTCTGAGGCCCCAAGGAACTCTGGCCTGGGCTTCACGGAATCTGTGTCCTAGACCATACTCAGGTCTGTGATTTGGGCAGAAAACTTCAACTTCCTGAGCCTCTCAGTTTCCTCAAAACCTATCCAGATCAAACATGCTATAATTCATGTAAGTTAAATAGTACTGGAATTGTCCTGCTCAGGATGATAGTGGTTCAAGCAGAGAAATTAACAAGATAGGTAATGTTGACATTCTTGGGAGAAATAAAATTTTTTTTTCCAATTAAATGAACATCTCCTAAAGCAGTTCTCATCAGCTGCCTGTATGAGTCAGCCTTGTGATGCAACTGCATGGATAGGAATTAGGAAACCAGAAAGAAGGTGGTGAGAGGCCCACTCTGCTTTTAACCTGTCATAGCAAAGCAGGAATGTAGCGCTCAGAACTGAGCATCACATTTTAGGGGGATGAAAAGAGAGGCTGGAGAAGTTTCAGATCTGTGACCAAGATGATGAAGGAACTCTGAACTATACCACATGAGGAAGAGAAAAGGGACTGTGATGAGTAACCAGGAAAATACCTCAATTAAATTTCCTGCCCATGTTTTCAGTTGTCTGAAGGGCTCTTGTGGGAAAGAGGAGTGACTTCAAATGTGAATCAACGGGTGTACTGAAGAACATTCCATAGAGAGACAGAGTTAATGTTAATAGGAAGATCCTGCTACATTTTAGAGCGTAGGATACCTCAAGAGTAGTTGGTTCCTTGTGTTAAAATTTTATGGGGAAAAGGCCAAGATTACAATTTGAGAGAAATAACTTATAAGGGACAGATATCAGGAGAGGAGTTGGGTCAAATTATCTTTATGTCTCTTTCAGATCCATGTTAGTGGTCAAATTAATGGAAAAGGAATTTTATTCATGAGGTCTGGAATTCCAAGTAGAAGGAATTTATATACCACCATTTATAAGACTGGTTCTATCCACTGGCTACTGCTTGCCACATTTAAAGATCTCAGAACTTTTGTTGTGATTTCTCAAAATTCAGAACTTTAGATTGGGGGTGTTGACATTGGTAGAGAGCTTGCTTAGCATGTGCAAGGTCCTGGGTTCAATCCCCAACACTACAAACAAAACAAACAAAAACTCAACTGTTTCAGTTTGCACATTCTTATCTAAGTGTAAATTGAATATCTGAATCACCATATCACAAAGTTGTTGAGTTTCACACATGAAAATGAGTATAAAGCTGTTTGGAAGGGCCACAAAAATACAGGATTATGATTGTTGGTGTTATCACATTCACTGACCTGGGTAAAATTTGATCTTTAATAGATCTAAAGAAGGACAGCTTCCCTAAGGTAAGAAGAGGCAGTTGGTTTGCTAAGTTATTCCCTCTATGGCTTCTGACTAATGATTGCTAATTTATAATCACCTCTAAAATCATCAACTCTTCCCAGTGGAGCCACATGAAGATAAAATGAAAAGAGGTGGTTGAAAGCTGAGTATTTGGTGGTAAGAGGGTGCCCAGTAGGAAAGCAGGAGCTATATAATAGATTGGAGATTAAGGATTGGGTAAAACAGAGTCAGGGATAGAACATACAAAAGCCCAGGTGAGACAGTAACTTATGCAGATGTTCCCAGGACTTTATAAAAACAGTTTGAAATGGGTATTCTTTTGTACAAGAGTATTTAGGTGGTGCCACCTTGGGTAAAGAGCCTTGTCCTAAGCCTAGGGGATCTGAAGGAGTACACAAGTCTCTACTTTCTTTGGCACAGTTATGATGGGTGGGGAACATTGTCTCCACAAATGGGTTGGCTAAAGAACCAGTGTGATGGGAAAGGGAATTGGATCCCTGGAATGAACTCTGGGGCTGGCAAGAACAGTTGATATTCTTCCCTATACTCCCAGCTGTTTCTAGGAAACAAGCATTGTTTACCTTTTGGAGAGCAGAAGAAAAAAATGACATTTCTTTCACTGGGGAGTAAAAAAGATATATCTGTCTGATTGTCTCTGGGCTTGGGCTTGTTTATTTATCAGCTGCTAGGAATCAACTGTTTTCTGAAGCCAAGTCCCAGGTCACAGGGCCTATGTAATGAGAGCATGTATCATTATTGCTCAGTGGATATCAGCACCATTATGCTTAAAGACACCTCAGTATCCTTGGTTAAAACTCTTCTCAATTACTCCTCTCTCTGCTTTTTCTTCTTGCTTTCTACTTCACTTTACTCTCTTCTCATTCACCCTCCTCTTCATTCTATTTGTATTTTCTTTCTCATCCACTCTTTCCTGATTTTCTCTTATTATCCTTTGTCCTTCATTCCTTCTTTTTTCCTTCCTCCTTCATATCTGTGGGTTTCTTTTGCTTCTTATCATCCCCAGCTGGCTCAGACAACAGGAAGATGTACATCCAGGAGACTTTTCCATTCCCAGCTTAGAAAAGAGGCAGATGCAAAGCCACTATTAGATCATCTCCTTAGTCTTTCAGCCATGGAAAATGGATTCTACTTTATCCTACTTCAATGTGAAATGACCCACACAAAGGGACTTCCACATTTTCCCTCGGGAAATCTCTTTCCATAGTTTAATACAACTTCTTAGTTTTCCTATTCCTTGGTCTAATATTTCTTTTGTTTCAGATCAACTCATTACTCTTAGTTAGATTATCTGGGATTGCTTTCTAGAGCTTAAATGTACTTATCACACTCTCATGGAGTAATAATTTTGGCCCCTAAAAAGTTCTGTTTCATAGCCACTACCTCATAAAGTAGTTATTATTATTGCCATTTGTAAAATATGGAATCTGAAATATGAAGGGTTTAAGAAATTTACACAAGACAACAGGGTGAAAAAGTAGTAAGCTTGATATCCAAAACTAGACCTGCTTGATTTCAAAGTCCATGGTCTTTCATTCTACAACACCAAAACAGAGCTCAGCATAGCTTATGAAAAACCTCACAAAATATTTCTCTAGTTACTGAATCAACACTCAGATGTGGTCCAAAGCTCACACAAACAATTTGATTTTGGAATACATGGGAGGCAACATGGTACATTAGAAGAACTCTTGGGCTATATATCCCCCCCCATACAAACATACACACACAGATGGGGTTGGGGAGAGAGAGAGAGAGAGAGAGAGAGAGAGAGAGAGAGAGAGAGAGAGAGAGAGAGAGAGAGAGAGAGAGAGAAAGAAGAAGAAGAAGAAGAAGAAGAGGAGGAGGAGGAGGAGGAGGAGGAGGAGGAGGAGGAGGAGGAGAGAGAAAACAGTATAATCAAGCACTTGTCTAAGAATTTAATGTATAATAACTCATTTTGTTGTCTGCATCTCACAGATTGAGAAATAGAAGCAAGTGAATTGAGTAACATTCCAGGTCACCCAATTATTAAGTAGAAATATCAAATGGAAGCTGAGGTATTCTGGCTCAAACCTTTGAGATCATTGATCTCAAACCCAATATTCTCCCTTGCCAAACATATGAAGGGTTTAAGAAATTTACACAAGACAACAGGGTGAAAAAGTAGTAGGCTTGATATCCAAAACTAGACCTGCTTGATTTCCCATTGGTCCTGTTTCTTCTCTGTTTTTTGCTTTCACTGTGTATAAAATGAGTAGGTCAGATTGGTTCAGGGAAATTTCCACGTTGTGTTTTGTAGAACCCTGGGTTTCACACAGGTATTCTCAGAGGCCAGAGCAAGTGAAGGAGATTGTAGGAAAAGGAAAATCAATCAATAATACCTTTAAGTGTCCTGACTTCCAAATCAGATCAGATCTATGTTCGTCTGTTGGAGTTCCCCCACCATAAAAAATATTTGAAAATATGTTTAAATGGTGAAGCAAATTGGTAGCAGACTGTTGTAGAAAATGGCAATTCCATTTCTTGTCATTTTAGTGTTCACCTTTTTTAGCCTTTGTATTTAATCCCTTACAAGAGTCTATTGATTTTAATGAGATTTATGTTTGCTACAAAACACTACAAGCTGTATAATAGGTTTCTACATGATTTCCTTTGTGCTCTTCATATTAAGTTGAAGGTACCATAAGGACTGCCTCTGATGTGTAAGGATGACACCAGAAAAGGTTAAAAAAGATTTAAATCTTTTAAACCCAGGGCTGGCGTTCTCAGTACTGTTTCTCAGCCTGGCCCCAGGCAGCCACAGATCATTTCACTGTGGTTCTCTATCTCTCTTATTAGGAAGTCAGATCTAATCTTTCTTCCTGATTTTCATCCTTATCATCTTATGGTTTGAATTCTTAGTTCCATGTCAATATTACTCAAAGATTAAAAAATACATTGAACTCATAGAGAAATATCTATTTTAGTGAGATAAGCTGAAATATTTATTGAGTCAGATCCTCAAAAGTTTTTATTATTCTGATATGTTACAGCTTAGATTTAAGTTTATACTTTTCTTATTGTCCTATACTTTAGAGTACTAAGTATATGTTAAGTGTAGTCTAAACATGAAGCTATATAACAACACGGGGTACTAAATGAAATGATGGTGAGGAAAGGTGGAATCATGCATCAGCTCTTTTCTTTTTTAAATATTTTTCCAGCTATAGATGGACAAAATACCTTTGTTTTATTCATTTAATTATATGTGGTGTTGAGGATCAAACTCAGTGCCTCACACATGCTAAGGAAATGCTTTACCATTGAGCTAGGAGCCCACCCCCAGATCTTTTATCTTGAATCACATGTAAGGTCACTATATTTTATCTTTCCTTCCCTCTAACTGATTAGATTAAAAGATCCTCATATGTGTTGCAAGATTGGATTCAGTTCAATTTGGGAAGATTTTAGCCTTGGGACACTGAGGTCAGATGTCTTATTAGCACTTCCCTGAATTATAGACCTTACTTAGAGTAAATTCCACTCACTTCAATTACATCCCACTTGTCATGGAACATTATGAAAGAAAAAAAAGATGAACTAATTTTGAAAACTGGTGGCCATAATTAAATTTATGACAACAAAATAGGTTCATATAACAAATTTATGATATGTCTGTATTCGACTTAATGGTATAATAAATAATGTGTTTCATATTAGATAAATCTTTGAAAGTTATTGTATGTTTTGGTCTTAAATGTCCCCCAAAAGCTATTTAGTAAAGGCTTGGCCCCTAGCTAATGGCATACTGGGAGGTAGCAAAAATAGTAGAAACTGGGTCTAATTGAAGGAAGTAGGGTGTGGAGGGTGTGATTTTTGTATGGTTTATCTTGTACACCATGAGGTGAGCAGCTTTGCTGCACCACATGCTCCCCACCAGGATGTTCTACCTCACTATGGTCCAGAACCAATGGAGCCAAGTGACCATGAAACCTCTGAAACTGTGAGCCAAAATAAAATTTTCCTCCTTTAAATTGTTTTGCAGAGATATTTTTGTCCAAGTGACAAAAAACTAACATAAGAAATTGGTATCAAGAAGTAGGTCATTGCTGTGACTATACCTGACCATGTGGTTCAGAAGTGTTTGGAACTGGTTTGTTGGCAGAGTTTGGAAATGTTTGGGAAGCAGCTAGAGGAAGCTTATAACATTTTCAGTGGATCTTAATGGGCAATTCTGGATGCTAATACGAATGTAGAGAGTAAAGGCTGTGCTCATGAAGTTTCAGGTGGAAATGAGAACTCTACTGGGAATTGGACTAGTGGCCGTTCTGGCAAATAACCTGTCTATATTTGGTCCATACCCTGAGACTTCCTGTGAGGCTGAGTTTAAAAGTGATGGGTTAGTTTATCTGGTGGAGGAAATTTCAAAGAAACACAACATTCAGGCAGTGGCATGGATATTGTTGGCTACTTTTGGCAGGGTTTACAGTAAAAATTTTGATCAAAAAGCAGAGCAGAAAGTTTTGAAAAACTTGCAGGTTGGCCAGAAAAGAAACCACTGTAAAATTGGGGCCAAGGAGAATGTGGTTGCTGAAGAGATTATCACTACTAAAAAGAAGCTAAGTACAAACAAGGATAATATGAAAGATGCCTTGAGAGCATTTCAGAAATTGGCCAGACCCCACCCATTGCAGGTTTACTGGTATAAAAATGTAAACTCTTTTGAAAGACTTTGCTTTGAAAAGAGACCACCAGGGAACCCTGCTCATACAAGCCCACATGAGGAATTGTCTCCTCACAACTCCTTTCCCTAAATTCAACATTCAGGCACTCAGAGGCCATTACAGCCATGGCCCAAGGGGTCTCAGCTACTCTCAATGGCTCCAGATATTGGTGTTATCCATGTGGTACTGGTTTTGCAGGTATACAGAATGCAAGAGTTATAAGGTCTTGGAGGCTTCTACCAATATTTCAAAGCAAGACCTGGGAGGCCAGACATTGTGTGGCAGTGTTGGAATCCATATGGTTAGCCCCTGAGAGATTAATGAAGCTGTGCAAGTGAAGTTGAAGCTGCAGTGGAGATCCCAGGAAGTTAGAGATGCCATGAACATGGAACATCTGCCAAGAAAACCTACAAGCAACAAGAATTTTTAGCCCAACAGAATAGCCATGTCAGCTGTTGAAAGAAAGGCCACAGGGGCAAGGCTGCTCAAGCCCTCTGGGGCTCACATCACATCACTGTTTGCCCCATATGGTGTATCTGGAGCTATAAGATTTAATGTTTGCCCTGCTGGGTTTCATTCTTGCTTTGGTCAGACCTTCCTTGATATTCTCCTATTCTTCCTTTTTAGAATGGAAATGTTTACTCTATGTCATTGTATGTTGGAAGTATGTAACTTGGTTTTCAACAAACTTTTTTTTTGAAAAGGTTTTAAAAACTATTTTTACAGGGGTCTTATAGCTAAGAGTAAGAGAAACTCCTTAAGTCTCAGAGGAGACTTTGGACTTGGAATTTTGAACAATGCTGAAATTGTTAAGATTATGAGGACACTTGTAAATGGACTGAATTTATTTTGATATGTGAAATGGACATGAACCTTTGGGGGCCAGGAGTAGAATATTATGGATTGCATCTAAAATCTTGATAAAATTCCATGTGCTAAAGGCTTGGTCTATAGCTAATGACATTGTTGGGAAATGGTGGAAGCATTAAGATATAGAGCCTAATTGGAGAAAGTAGTCCATGTGGGGAGCACCTTCGAAGGGTTTATTTTTTCTCTGACTTTTTCCCCTCTCTTTCTCTGCTTTCTGGTCACCACAAGGAGAGAAGCTTTGCTCCACCATATGCTACCTACCATGATGTTTTGATTCATCACAGCCTCAAAACAATGGAGCCAAGTGACCATGAATTGAAACTTCCTAAACCACGAGTCAAAATAAATTTCCCCTTCTTTAAGTTGTATTAATCAGGTATTTTGTCACAGCAGTGAAACCATATTGTATGACAAAGAAATGATTAACGTCTTTGGACTACTGAAATCTGACTGGTGTGTAATCATTTTGGCTCACTTATGGTGTATTCGATATAACAAAAGCATGCCATGAGGGCAGAGAAAAGAAATGGCAGGAGTCTTTTGTTGTTGTTGTATGTGTACCTGAAGGATGACTAGAAGACTGCAAAGTGACTGTATGATACCTTGAAGGCCTTTCTAATCACTAGGATAACCTACTATCCCTTACTTTTGCTTTATGTCTATCATGTCATTGCACCATCATGAATATTTTTTTGAGAAAAGCTTTACTAAGGTCTTACTCTTTCTAGTTCTGTAAAAGGACATTTTGTGCTATCTTTTTTTTTAAAGATAGACACAATATCTTTATTTGTTTTATTTATTTTTTTATGTGGTGCTGAGGATTGAACCTAGTACCTCACAAGTATGAGGCAAGCACTCTGCCGCAGAGCTATAACCCCAACTTTCTTTTTTTTTAATATTTATTTTTTAGTTGTAGTCGGACACAATACCTTTATTTTATTTATTTATTTTTATGTGGTGCTGAGGACCAAACCCAGAGCCTCACATGTGCTAGTCAAGCACTCTACCACTGAGTCACAACCCCTGCCCTGACATTTTGTGCTTTTGAAAAGAGAAAGAAATTGGAGATTTCAATGTCCCTTTCAAGTTTGATTTTCCTAGAGAAATATGATAGTTTTATGCTCATTCATGGAAAGGCCCATTAGATGATTTTTTCACCTGTTGTTTCCTCTGAAAACAGCTTCCAACCATAATCACTCTTTTTGAAGTGCAGGAAAGATGCAAAGAATAAACTGGAAATGGAAAGATGAATCTAAGAATTAAAAAAGGAGAAATTTCTACTGGCTTCAGAACATGAGAAATAGAATCTGTGAATTAGAGAAGGTTGTGGTGTCACCTTTTGTAAACTTGATTAGTTTTTAGTTGTAATTTTTTTCTTATTTGCTGTCTTCCACTTTTATTTTTAGTGATTTTTTTCTTCACAATTACAGTATGTCAGAGTTGTTAAAGATAAAAAGGAAAGAGAGTTTTTGGTCCCAAATTGGTCTGAGTGGAATGGAGGAGCAGATTCTTTTGATGTGAATTCAAAAAAGCATACAAGGGAGAAATTATTACAAGCCATAGCCTACCATTTAGAGACTTCTTTCCCAGAATTGTTCTCTACTTCAACTTTGGAAAATTTTGTTTTATATAACTAAAGGGATTATTCACTTGGCAAACTCACCCAAAGCTGCTACTGGACCCCAAAAGATTAAACTGTCTCTGCTTTCATTGATTGATATTATTCTACATTTCATTTCCAATGGTGTACTGCTGAAATGTATATACTACCTGTTTGATACCAAGACAAGTTTTATCCTTCAGATTCACAATAATAGCTAATACCATTAAACATAAGAAGGTACACTGCTACTTTTCAGTTAAAGTTCAATCTATGAAGAAAAGAAAAATCCAAAGGAAGGAGAATTTTGCACATTTATGCTAAGCCATGATTTTGGCTGGGAAGTTTTAGGACATAATAACTTAGAAGGCATCCACATTTTATTTTTCCCCCTCTAATGCTTATGAGACCCATGAGTCCTCACATGTATTGGCAGAATAAATTAAGTTTAGTTTGGCTAACATTTGTCCCTGTTAAAATGGAGTTAGTTTTATTAACACACAATACATAACAAGGCCCAGAATCTTGGCTCACAAGGATTCTACTCCTGAAAATTCTGTCTTCTGTTCACTTTGACTTGGCTGTACGTGAGGAAACAGCTGGTCAGTGTGCCAGGAAAATGAGAACTGTGCTAGATTGTAGATTGCACAAAGACGAAGAAGACAATCATCAGATGCATGTTAATCCTAGAAATAAGCTAAAGACTCAAGAATTAGACCTTAAGATTTTGTTTAGTTGTTCAGAAGAAAAGAGTTTGCTTATTGTGTTTTGGATTTTGAAATACTGGGTAGTATTTATTCATGATCACTATGCTTGCAGTGTTTAACAACCTCTTTGTAATGCTCAGTATTACTCTATTTGAATTTATACCAAAACATGCTCAAATGCTCAGAATGTTAGAGACTTATTATCAACATTACATACCTACATTCTCCTGTATTGTTTCTTATCAGAATCTCTTAGAAAACCCCACACATGCATGCCTGCAACTTTCCCAAATTAAAACAGAACAAATAATGAGGCATCAAGGAAGCAGAAAATTGACTTAGCCAACAGGTTTAGTTTGGTTGTATTCCCCATAGATATTGATCAACCCAGCATAGCTGTCACATAGTGGTCTAGTGAAAAGAACAAGGGATTTGAGGAAAACACACTTGAGTGCTCTGATTATTTTTGGCTTGGGAAAGTTACTTAACTGATATGAGCTTTATTTACCTTAGCCATAAAATAGAAGAATAAAATAAATTTACTAAGAGATGCTGCAAATATTAAAAATTAAATTTAATTAGTAAATAATTATTAAAATTAAGAAATTTAATCAAATTATTTATTAATATTAAATGATTGATAGAAATTTTATAGCACAATGTAAGTTATCAATAGTTAGTGGTCATTTAACAGCATAGATGAACCTTGAAGACATTATGCTAAGTGAAGTAAGCCAGTCTCACACATAAAAGATAAATACTATATGATTCCACTTGTATGAGGTTATAAAGTAGTGAAAACTCACAGAAAAAGAAAGTAGAATTATGATTGCCAAAGGAATGAGGAAGGGGAAAAGGGGAGTTGTTCAATGGGCATAGTTTCAGTTTTGCAAAATGAGAAAGAGCTAGAGATCTGTTGCACAACAATGTGAATATAAATGTTACTGAATTGTACCCAAAAAATTGATGATACCCAATGGCTCAGGAGGCTAATGCAGGAGGATCCCAAGTTTGAGGCCAGCTCCAGCAATTTAACAAGGCCCTAAGCAACTTAGTGAGACCCTGTCTCAAAATAAAAAAAATTAAAAAAGGGCTAAATGTGAGGATTAGATGAATTCTAGATAGGGAGGAGGGGTGGAAGGGAAAAGGAGGGGGCAGGGGATTAGCAAGGATGGTAGAATGTGAAGGACATCTTTATACAAAGTACATGTATGAAGACTTGAATTGGGTGTCAACATACTTTATATACAGAAATATGAAAAATTGTGCTATATATGTGTATTAAGAATTATAATAAAAACCCAAAGTACATGTATAAAGGCATGAATTGGCATGAATATACTTTATATACAGAGATATGAAAAATTGTGGTCTATATGTGCAATAAGAATTGTAATGCATTCCACTGCTGTTGTGTATTTTGAAAAATAAAATCAATAAAAGATAAAAAATAAAAATACGTACCCTAATATTTTCTCTAAGTAAATTTTATAAGAACCAAAAAAATGGGCTGGGGATATAGCTCAGTAGTAAAGGTTAAATACTCAGCACAAAAAAATAAGGATAAATGTGATGTTATGGATTTTTACTACAAATGAAAAGCAATAAATTAACTAAAATAATCAGTGGCAGCTATTAATTATATTGAATTATGGTTTTTTACTAAGATTAATATTTTGGTTCAGAATCTACTCTTTCTGCTCATGTAGACATGGTTTTAATATATAATGCAGAAATTGGGGAACATCCTGTCACCTGATGAGGAGTTAAGGTAGGAAGAGAATGCAGTTTCTATGAAAATTAAAGGTTGAACCACTCATTAGTCACCTGTATCATCTTAATTTATTTAGTATGACTTGCTTTGTGGGCACCATGGGGAACTGGGATAATCAGAAGGGTAATGTTTCTAGTCAAAAGTCCAGAAGTTTGGAAAGTCTATGTTTTTTAAAACTGTTTTTACTTTATTTTATTTATTTATTTTTAGTTGTCATTGGACTTTTATTTTCTTTATTTATATGTGGTGCTGAGGATGGAACCTAGTGCCTCACACATGTTAGGCAAGCACTCTACTACTGAGCTACAACCCTATCCCCTAGAAAGTCAATATGTGAATTAATTAGTGTGGGGCTGGTGGTAGCAAGGCTGGCTAGGTGAAGATAACATCTAAAGATACATTATACACCAGAAGTTTCTGTGATAATGGAAATGCTCTCTATATTAGTTATCCAATATGGTGGCCACTACCCACATGTTGGCATTAGGCTCTTGAAATATTTCTACTGTGACTGAAGAACTTCATTTTTATAATTTTAATTAATTCTAACTCATATGTTCACATGTGGCCACTACTTTAGGCACTGCATATCTAGGGTCTAGGGAGGTAGTAGAGAATAATCTCAATCTAGATAGCAAAAGAGAGGTTGATTTAAAGTGATGTGGGGCTGTGGTTTTAGCTTAGTGTTAGAGCACTTGCCTAGCACGTGTGAGGCACTGGGTTTGATTCACAGCATCACATAAAAATAAAAGTACTGTGTCCATCTACAAATAAACAAAATTAACAAAAAAGTGATGTGGATTGGGCTGGGATTGTGGCTCAGCGGTAGAGCGCTCACCTAGCATGGGTGGAACCTGGGTTCAATCCTCAGTACCACATAAAAATAAAGGCATTGTGTTGTGTCCTAAAAAAATATCTAAATAAATAAATAAATGTTAAAAAGAGTTTTTTAAAAGTGATGTGGATAAAGCAATTATTATCAAGGAAGTAGTATATCAGGCAAAAGTCAAGTCCAAAGAAGATGGCAGAATAGCGTTCTACCATCATATCTCCACAGCATACCAATTTAAAGAATCATCTACAAATGAGAATACCATTGTGGGAATCTGGGAGTCCAGCAGAGAATTTTCAGTATACACTTGGACCAAGTAGTTAAAAATAGATGTATTGAAGAATTCAGACAGGAGGATCACAAGTTCAAGGTCAGCCCCAGCAATTTAGTGAGGCCCTAAGCAACTTAGTGAGACCCTGTCAGAAAAAAAAATTAAGGATTGGTGGTATCTCTCAATGGTTAAGTGCCCCTGGGTTCAATCCATAAAGCCAAATAAATAAATAAATAAATAAAAGAGAGTGGATGAAGTGGATGTTTCTTCAAATGCACAAACAGCAAGACTTCAAGGAACAAGAAAAAAACATAGATACAAGGTGCCATCAAAGGAACAACAGTTTTACAGTAATTTATCCCCAACGTTCCATGGAAAGCAGTATGGAGCTTCCTTAGAAAACTTGGAATGGAACCACCATTTGACCCAGCTATCCCACTCCTTGGTTTATACCCAAAGGACTTAAAATTAGCATACTACAGGGACACAGCCACATCAATGTTTATAGAAGCTCAATTCACAGTAGCTAAACTGTGGAATCAACCAAGGTGCCCTTCAACAGATGAATGGATAAAAAGTGTGGTATATATACATAAAGAACTATTACTCAGCCATAAGAAGAATGAAATTATGGCATTCTGGTAAATGGATGGAACTGGAGACTATCATACTAAGTGAAATAAGCCAATCCCAAAGAACCAAAGGCTGAGTATTATCTCTGATATGTGGATGCTAATTCACAATGGGAAGGGGCTAGAGAAGAATAGAGGTACTTTAGATTAGACAGAGGGCTGTGAAAGGCGTGGAGGGGGATATGGGAGTAGGAAGGATAATAGAATAAACAAGGCATTCTGACCATATGTGCATATATGTTTACATGACCAATGTAATTCTACATTATGTAAACCAGAAGAATGAGAAGTTATACTCCATTTATATAAGATGTGTCTAAATGCATTCTACTCTCATATATAATTAATTAGAACAAATAAAAAAAATGAGATCTAGAAATTGCCTTAAAAAAGAATTCAAAATAATTGTTTTAGGGTTGGGGATATAGCTTGGTTGGTAGAGTGCTTGCCTTACATGCACAAGG
This sequence comes from Ictidomys tridecemlineatus, assembly GCF_052094955.1. NCBI lineage: Eukaryota > Metazoa > Chordata > Mammalia > Rodentia > Sciuridae > Ictidomys > Ictidomys tridecemlineatus. Next base: position 78,313,773 of record NC_135493.1, read on the forward strand.
TCCTGTGTTTGATCTCCAGCATTAATAATAATAATAATAATTGTTTTAAAGACACTAAGAGAGCTACACAAGAACACAAGTAGACAACTGAATGGAAGGAGAAAAATGTTATATTAACAATACAAGAAGTTTAAGAGATTAATATTATGTGAGGCCATTTTGCGCTGGAGTGGAGCAGCCTCTCAAATGACCTGGAGGATTCTGCTTACCAATACAGAGCCTTTGACTCGTTGGGGGCCACCATTACAATCCACGTCCATCTGTTTGGAAATGGCTTTCAAAGGAGAGAATCTTAAAAGCCACAAGAGAGAGGAAGCAGATTACATTTAGGGGTAAACCAATCAGGATAATGGCTTATCTTTCAACACAGACTCTGAAAGCTAGAAGATCCTGGAACAACATATTTCAAATGCTGAAAAAAAAGGGTTCCAACCAAGAATCATGTATCCAGTGAAATTAAGCTTCAGGATTGAAGATGAAATAAAAATCTTCCACAATAAACAAAAGTTAAAAGAATTTGCAGCTAGAAAATCAGCTCTTCAAAACATCCTTGGCAAAACATTACAGGAAGAGGAAATGAAAAATAACAATGAAAACCAACAGTGGGAGGTAGTACAGTAAAGGAAAAACTAATCATAGAGGAAAAACAAATCATGTTAAGTAACATACATAATCAAATATGGCTGGAAGTACAAACCATATCTCAATAGTAACCCTAAATGTTAATGGCTTTAATGCACCAATCAAAAGACATAGGCTAGTAGAATGGATTAAAAAAAAGATCCAACAATATGCTGCCTACAGGAGACTCATCTGATAGGAAAAGACATACACGGATTGAAGGTGAAAGGTTGGGAAAAATCATACCACTCATATGGACCCCGGAAGCAAGCAGGGGTGTCCATACTTGTACCAAATAAAATAGACTTCAAGCCAAAGTTAATCAAAAGGGATAAACAAGGACACTACATACTGCTCAAGGGAACCATACACCAACAAGACTTAATCATCATTAATATATATGCCCCAAACAATGGTGCAGCTATGTTCATAAAACAAACTCTTCTCAAGTTCAAGAGTCAAATAGACCACAACACAATAATCATGGGAGATTTTAACACACCTCTCTCACCACTGGACAGATCTTCCAAACAAAAGTTGAATTAAAAAAAAAAACATAGTGCTCAATAATAGAATTAATAACTTAGACTTAATTGATATATACAGAATATACCACCCAACATCAAGCGGATACACTGTCTTTTCAGCAGCACATGGATCCTTCTCAAAAATAGACCATATATTATGTAACAGGGCAAATCTTAGCAATTACAAAGGAGTAGAGATACTACCATGCATTTTATCTGATCATAATGGAATGAAATTGGAAATCAATAATAAAATAAGAAAGAAAAAATCCTACATCACATGGTGAATAAACAATATGCTACTGAATGAACAAAGGGTTACAGAAGACATCAAAGAGGAAATTAAAAAATTCTTAGAGGTAAATGAAAACTCAGACACAACATATCGAAATATCTGGGACACTATGAAAGCAGTACTAAGAGGAAAATTCATTTCATGGAGTTCATTCCTTAAAAGAAGGAAAAGCCAACAAATAAATGACCTCACACTACACCTCGAAGCCTTAGAAAAAGAAGAACAGATCAGCAGCAAATACAGTAGAAGGCAAGAAATAATTAAAATCAGAGCTGAAATCAATGAAATCAAAACAAAAGAAACAATTGAAAAAATTGACAAAACTAAAAGTTGGTTCTTTGAAAAAATAAATAAGATTGATAGACCACTAGCCACACTAACAAAGAGAAGAAGAGAGAGAACCCAAATTACTAGCTTATGGGATGAAAAAGGCAACATCACAACAGACAATTCAGAAATACAGAAGATAATTAGAAATTATTTTGAAACCCTATACTCTAATAAAATAGAGGATAGTGAAGGCATCGATAAATTCCTTAAGGTATGAGCTACCCAGATTGAGTCAGGATGATATAAACAACCTAAACAGACCAATATAAAGTGAGGAAATAGAAGAAGCCATCAAAAGACTATCAACCAAGAAAAGCCCAGGACTGGATGGATATACAGCAGAGTTTTACAAGAACTTTAAAGAAGAACTAATACCAATACTCTACAATCTATTTCAGGAGATAGAAAAAGAGGGAGTACTTCCAAATTCATTCTATGAGGCCAATATCACCCTGATTCCCAAATCAGATAAAGACACTTCAAAGAAAGAAAACTAAAGACCAATATCCCTAATGAATTTAGATGCAAAAATCCTCAATAAAATTCTGGCAAATCATATTCAAAAACATATCAAAAAGATCGTGCACCATGACCAAGTGGGATTCATCCCTGGGATGCAAGGCTGGTTCAATATACAGAAATCAATAAATGTAATTCACCACATCAATAGACTTAAAGATAAGAACCATATGATCATCTCGATAGATGCTGAAAAAGCATTCGACAAAATACAGCATCCCTTTATGTTCATAACTCTAGAAAAATTAGAGATAACAGGAAATCACCTTAAAATGGTAAAAGCTATATACGCTAAGCCTCAGGCCAGCATCATTCTAAATGGAGAAAAATTGAAGGCATTCCCTTTAAAATCTGGAACAAGACAGGGATGCCCTCTCTCACCACTTCTATTCAATATAGTTCTTGAAACACTAGCTAGAGCAATTAGACAGACAAAAGAAATTAAAGGCATAAATATAGGAAAAGAAGAACTTAAATTAGCACTATTTGCCCATGACATGATCCTATACCTAGCAGACCCAAAAAATTCAACCAAGAAACTTCTAGAACTAGTAAATGAATTCAGCAAAGTGTCAGGATATAAAATCAATACCAATAAATCAAAGGCATTCCTGTATATCAGTGACAAATTCTCTGAAATGGAAATGAAGACAACTACTCCATTCACAATATCCTCAAAAAAATAAAATACCTGGGAATCAACTTAAAAAAGAGGTGAAAGAGCTGTACAATGAAAACTACAGAACCCTAAAGAAAGAAATAGAAGAAGACCCTAGAAGATTAAGGATTTAACTTGCTCATGGATTGGTAGAATTAATATTATTAAGATGGCCATACTACCAAAAGCACTTTACAGATTCAATGCAATTCCCATCAAAATCCTAATGACATTCCTTGCAGAAATAGAAAAAGCAATCATGAAATTCATCTGGAAAAACAAGAGACCCAGAATAGCTAAAGTAATTCTAAGCAGGAAGAGTGAAATTGGTGGTATCATGATTCCAGATTCCAGAGCATACTACAGGGACACAGCCACATCAATGTTTATAGCAGTACAATTCACAATAGTTAGAACGTGGAATCAACCTAGATGCCCTTTTAGAGCAATAGTAACAAAAACATCATGGTACCGGCACCAAAACAGGCTGGTAGACCAATGGTACAAAATAGAGGACACAGAGACAAATTCACAAAATTACAACTACCTTATATTAGACAAAGGTGCTAAAACCATGCAATGGAGAAAGGATAGCATCTTCAACAAATGGTGCTGGGACAACTGGAAATCCATACACAACAAAATGAAATTGAATCCCTTTCTTTCACCATGCACAAAAGTCAACTCAAAATGTATCAAGGAGCTAGGAATCAGACCAGAGACTCTGCGTCTAATAGAAGATAAAGTTGGTCCTAATCTTCACGTGGGGGCAGGCCCCAACTTTCTTAATAAGGCACCTATAGCACAAGAGTTAAAACCAAGAATCAACAAATGGGACGAATTCAAACTAAAAATTTTTTTCTCAGCAAGAGAAATAATATGCGAGGTGAATAGGGAGCCTACATCCTGGGAACAAATTTTTACCCATCAAACATCAGATAGATCTCTAATCTCTAGAGTATACAATCAACTCAAAGAGTTAAACAACAAAAAAGCAAATAACCCAATCAACAAATGGGCCAAGGACTTGAACAGAAACTTCTCAGAAGAGGATATACAATCAATCAACAAATACATGAAAAAATGCTCACCATCTCTAGCAGTCAGAGAAATGCAAATTAAAACTACTCTAAGATACCGTCTCACTCCAATAAGAATGGCAGCCATTATGAAGTCAAACAAGACAAAGTGCTAGCGAGGATTCGGGGGAAAAAGGTACACTCATACATTGCTGGTGGGACTGCAAATTGGTGCAGCCAATTTAGAAAGCAGTATGGAGATTCCTTGGAAAGCTGGGAATGGAACCACCATTTGACCCAGCTATTCCCCTTCTCGGACTATACCCAAAAGACCTAAGAAGAGCATACTACAGGGACACAGCCACATCAATGTTTATAGCAGTACAATTCACAATAGTTAGAACGTGGAACCAACCTAGATGCCCTTCAATAGATGAATGGATTAAAAAAATGTGGCATTTATACACAATGGAATATTACTGAGCACTAAAAAATAATAAAATCATGGCATTTGCAGGCAAATGGATGGCATTAGAGCAGATTATGCTAAGTGAAGTTAGCCAATCCCTAAAAAACAAATGCCGAATGTCTTCTCTGATATAAGGAGGGTGACTCAAAATGGGATAGGGAGGAAGAGCATGAGAAGACAACTACCACTAAATAGGGAAGAGAGGTGGGAGGGAAAAAGAGGGAGAAGGGGAGTTGCACAGAAGATGGAAGGAGAACCTCATTATTATACAGAATACATATATGATGTTGTAATGAGAAAAAGAAAAAAAAGTGAGTCACATTAGATTGGACAGAGAGAAAGGATGGGAGAGGAGGGGAGGAGTAGGGAGGATAGGAAGGGCAGCAGAATAGACAATATGATTGATGTATGTACATTCCATGTATGTATTATATGTCTAAATACATTCTGCTGTCATGTATGACTAAAAAATAAATAAAAATAAAAAAAATATTATGTGAAAGAACCAAATATAAATTCTGGAGTCGAAAAATATAATGAATTAAATTTTAAATGCAATAATGAGAATCAACAGCAGATGCAGGATATGGAAAAGCAGTTCAAGTAGGGAAATTTATAGTGATAAAAACAGATGCAGAAGAAGCATTTGACAAAAATCAACATCCTTTCATAATACAATCTCTCAGTCAAATAGGTATAGAAGAAAGATACCTCCACATAATAAAGACCATATATATGGCAAATGTACAGTTAAACCAATCAACATCTGAAAGATTTTCCTCTAAGATCAGGGACAAGGAAAGGATACCCATTCTCATCACTTCTGTTCAAAATAATCATGAAAGTCCTAGCTAGAATAATTAGGAAAGAAAAATAAACAAAAGGCATCCAAGTCAGAAAGGAAGACGTAAAATTATCCTTTTTCACAGATGATATAATCTCATATATAGAAAATCCTAAAGAGCTGACAAAAACCTTTAAGACCAATAAAAAATTTAATAAAGTTGCAGTTCACAAAGTCAACGTACAAAAATCAGTTCCTTTTTTATACATTAATAATGAACTATGTGAAAAAAATTAAGAAAAATCCTATTTACAATATCAACAAAATAATAAAATACTTATGAGCAAATTTCACCATGATAATGGTACAGATAACTAAAAAACATTGATAAAAGAAACTGAAGGTACACACACAAACACACACACACACACACACACACACTATATAGAAGAATATCCTATCTTGAGTGATTAGAGGAATTAATACTAGTAAATGTCCATACTACCCTGAAAGATATACAGATTCAGTGCAGTCTCTATCAAAATGCCAACAGTATTTTTCACAAATAGAAAAATGATTTTAAAATTCACATATAACCACAAAAGACCCCAAATAGTCTACATAATCTTAAGGAAGAGCAATGCTGGAGATATCATAAATACTAATTTTAACTTATATTACAAAGTGTGGAACTGGCACATAGACAAATGGAATGGAATAGAGACCCTAGAAAGAAACCCACACATATATGGTCAATAAATCCTCAACAAAGTTGCCAAGAATACACAATTAAGAAAAGACAATCTCTTCAAATAGATTTTGCTGGCAAAACTGGGTGTTTACATGCAAAAAAAATGGAGTGGGACTCTTATCTTGCACCATATACAAAAATCATCTTAAATGGATTAAAGACTTAGGTATGAAACCTGAAATTTAGAAGAAAATGCAGGGAGAAAGTTCCTCAACATGTGTATTGGCAATGATTCTTTTGAAAGGACATAAAAAGTACGAAAAACAGAAGTAAAAATAAATAAGATACTTGGGTACAGTGTCATACACCTGTAATCTCAGCAACTTGGGAGGCTAAGGCAGGAGGATTGCAAGTTCACTGCCAGCCTCAGCAATTTGAGGAGACCCTAAGTGCTGCAGTCTGGCTGGGCACAAATCACGAGCCACTGAAGCAGGAACAAACTTTATTTTTGAACTGCAAGAAAACACTTCACCCACGCTCCAGGGGAATTCTCCCGAACACCACGTGGCTCCTCCAGGAACCCCCAGCTGGAAATATCTCTCCCAGAAATCCCTCCTCCTGCACTTCCCCAACCAATGGCAACTCTCGGGGGAATCCCCAGGAATCCCCACGAGAACTCCAAAGTAGTGCGAGAACTCAAAAGTAGTGGCCGAGGCGGATATACAGAATGCCAGGGGCTATACAGACTCAGCCATGGCTCTCAGCACCTAAGCAGCTTAGTAAGACCCTATCTCAAAATAAAATACATGAAAGAGCTGAGGATGTTGCTCAGTGGTTAAGCACCCCTGGGTTCAATCCCCAGTGCCAAAAATAAATAATAAATAAATAAAAGATAAATTATATCAAACTAAAATGTTTTTGCATAGCAAACCAAAATTAATGTTAGCAAAGGAAATGATAAAGGCAGCCAGGCATGGTAACACACACCTGTAATCTCAGCTGAGATTTCATCTCACTACAGTTAGAATGATAGTCATCAAGAATATAAATAATAAATGATGATGAGGTTGGGGGCACCTACCTCAGTAAACACTGTTGGTGATATTATAATCTGGTACAACCACTATGGAAATCAGTATAGAGTTTCCTCATGAGACTAGGAATAAAATTGCCACATGACTCAGCTATATCAGGCCAAAATATATGAGGAATTCATCCAATTTAATAGAAAAAAATGCAGCACTATTAAAATATGGGCAAAGGACCTAAATAGAAATATACCCAAAGGAATTTCAGTCAGCATACTATAGCAATACATGTATATCTAAATTTATAGTGGAAGAATTCATAATAGCCAAATTATGAAACCAGCCAATTATGTGCCCATCAACAGAAGAATGGATGAAGAAAATGTGATACATATACACAATAGAGTTTTATTCAGCTACAAAAATTAAAGATATGTCATTTGCAAAAACATGAATGGAACCTGATAACATTATGCTAAACAAAATAAACCAAACTCAGAAAGTCCAGGGTTGTATGTTTTGTCTCATATGTAGAATTTAGAGAAGGAAACAGGGCAGAAAAGGGGGAATCTCATAAAAATAGAAGGGAGACCAGTAAAGGAGAGGAAGAAGACCAGGAGGTGGAAGGAAGGGAAGGAAAGGGAAAATACTGGGGAATGATATTGGTTAAATTATATTGTATACATATATCAATATGTAACAATAAATCTCACTGATGTGTATAATTACAATACACCAATAAAAGTTTTAAAACAGAAACAGAAGCCAGGTGCAGTGGCACACACCTGTAATCCCAGAGGATTGGAAGGCTGAGGCAGGAATATTGCAAGTTTAAAGCCAGCCTCCACAAGTTGGCAAGGCCCTAAGCAACACAGTGAGACCATGTCTCCAAATCAGAAATAAGGGGCTGGAGATGTGGCTCATGGTAGAGCATTACCCTAGCATGTGGGAGGACCTGGGTTCATTTCAGCACCACACCAAAAACAAAAACAATTAATTTAGAAGGGCTGAGGATTTGACTTGTTGGTTAAGTGCCCTTGTGTTCAACCCCTGGGTGAGAAAGGGAGGGAGGGAGGGAGGGAGGGAGGGAGGGAGGGAGAGAGAGAGAGAGAGAGAGAGAGAGAGAGAGAGAGAGAGAGAGAGAGAGAGAGAGAAAGAGAGAGAGAGAGAGAGAAGAAAGGAACAGAAGAAAATGGAGGCAAAAATTAGAGTGATACAGCTAAAAGTGAAGAAATACCTAGAGCCACCAAAAGCTTGAAAAGGGAAAAATTCTCTTTCAGAGCCTTTGGAGGAGGCATGGTACTGCCAACATCTTGGTTTTTTATTTCCAGTTCCCAGAATCATGAGAGAATAAATTACTTTTGTTAAAAAGAGAAATAAAGGAAGAGAAGGAAGAGCAATATATAAAATGGGAGAAAATATTTTGAAATCATTTATCCAATAAGGAGTTAATATCCAAAATATATAAGGATTCATTCAATTAAATAGTAAAAAAATAACTCTATTTTAAAAATGAGCAAAGGACCTACATGGAAATTTCTCATAAGAAGACACACAAATACCAAACAGGTATATGAAAAGGTATTCAAAGTAAATAATCTTCAAGTCCACAATGAGATACCACCTCATACCTGTTAGGAAGGCTGTTATCAAAATTTTAAACATATAGGTGTTGGTGAGGATGTGGAGAAAGGGAAACCCTTTGCTCTGTTGGTGGGAATGTAAATTGGCATAGCCATCATAGAAAACAGTAATATGGATATTCCTCAGAAAATGAGAATTAGAACCATCATATAATCCAGAAATCCTATTTCTGAGGATATATCTAAATAATATTAAATTTGTATCTCAAAGATATATCTCTATGCCATGTTCATTGCAGCATTTTGTACAATAGTCAAGATTTGAAGCAACCAAGTGTCCATGATCAATGAATGGATAACACACACAACAAAATGTTGTTCAGCCCTAAAAACGAAAGAAGAGGGCTGGGGATGTGGCTCAAGTGGTAGCGCGCTCGCCTGGCATGTGTGCGGCCCGGGTTCGATCCTCAGCACCACATACCAACAAAGATGTTGTGTTCGCCGATAACTAAAAAATAAAATATTAAAATTCTCTCTCTCTCTCTCTTTCTCTCTCAAAAAAAAAAAAAAAAAAGAAGAAGGAAGACCTGCCATTTTCAACAACATGGGTGAACCCAGAGGGCATTATGCTAAGAGAAATAAGTCAGACACAGAAAGAGAAATACTGCACAATCTAACTTATATGGGAAATATAAAAAATTGAACTCAAAGAAACAGAGAGTAAATGGTAGTTACCAAGGATTGGGGGTGGGAATAATGGAGAGATGTTGATCAAAGGATACAAACTTTCATTTATGGATTAATAACTTTTGGAAATATAATGTACTTCCTGGTGTTTACCCCTCATAATATTGTATGTCCAAAATTTGCTAAGAGAATACATATCAAGTGTTCTCACCACAGAAACAAAACAAACATAGTTTTCTACATGAGGTGATGAAAAGTTTAATTAGCTTAATTGTGGTAATAATTTTACAATGTGAACATATAACAAGTCAAGTTGTACAACAACCTCAATAAGGGAAAAAAGTCCTATGAAGTCAGCTGAAGCAAGAAATTCATGCAGGTCTAAGAATACAAGTTGCAAACTCAAATACACAGGAATTAAGTAGGTAATATAGATAAATAAAGCAAGCCATGAAGAGGGCAATACCCACCCAAAAAGAGGGGGAGGGAGCTACTACATAGCCAATTGCTATCCTGTGGAAATGCGAGCCCAGGATTGCCAAATCTGGTCTTCAAGAGAAAAGAAATACTGATTTTTAAAATGTTAATCCTCTTAATTTAAAAAAAAATGGCTGGATTTTAAACCCTGTAGAAGGCAAACAGAACACATAGGTAGCTTGAATTGACACTTAAGTGTGTATTCACTATAGATAATGCCCAGTGTCTGGGAGGTAAGCAAAAGTTCACTTCTTACCAGAGTAGCTACTAAAAACAAAAAGAGTTGTACACACTATGATGTCAGGGAACATCACTATGGTTGCTAGTGGTGGTATTGAATATTAGAAATAAATTTTAGAAAGGTATCATGTGGTCTGAACCTTGAAGTCTAAGAAACATGCAGATAGATGGAGAGGAGAGAGGAATAAGAGAAATTCAAGTTAAGGAGTGTATATAATATAAGTAAAAATGTAAAGGCACGTGACATATTTTGATAATAAATAGAAGGTTCATGCCTGAAAATAAAGGATGTTCCCAATTGTGAAGAACCTTGACCCACAAGCTGAATAGTTTTTTCAGAAAATGTTAACAAATAACCTCAATTTAGGGTTTATATTACCAAATCACTGACCTGCTTTTCTTTAGCCTTCAGCTTAAAACCACTGCCAATTTCTTTTTCTCAAAATGTTTTATAATACCCATGCAAGCAACCTTCTATATGTAAATCATTCTGCCAAGTGCTTTGGGAAATAAGAAAAGAAAAATTATGTAGTATAGGGTTTATGGAGATAATTATGGGGTTTCTGTGTGTATGAATGTGAAAGAACTACCAATAAACAAGTCCTTTTGTTAGCTGGGGTTGTGACTCAATGGTAAAGCGCTGCCTAGCATGTGTCAAGCCCTAGATTTCATCCCACAGGGGGTCGGACTTTTTAAAAATTCTACCCTTCCCCCACCTACTGTTTATCTCACCTCTTCACCTTCCATCCCTTTATCCTTTTTTTCCTGCACAATCAACAGGCTCAACTTCCCCAGCAATATTTGTATTTATGCACTGGAAGGATGAGAAAACATATTTTTATTTATGGTGTCCCCTTAGAAGAAAGCATACTTGAGTTACAACTACATTCCAGGGCAAATGTTGAAAATCAACCCAAATTTACATAAATGGGACTTATATCAATGTTTCTGCTTGATTTGTTTTTCTCAGAAGAAAAAAATATCTTTGGAAATGCATAGGCAAACATAATTTTTTGGAAGGAAAATTAGTAAGGGAGCATGTCCATAAAACATAATAGTAGAGTTGTTGCTGTTCAATAAAGATTCTTATAATGAATCATAAAAATGCAAGATGTAAAGTGTGTGTGTGTGTGTGTGTGTGGTCGAGCTCCAAACTCTAACAATAAATGAAGTTAATTCCTCCTGCAATGAGTTTGAATTTCATCGTTTCTTTCCCCTGTCTAGCTCATTAGCTACAATTTCAAAAATAAAATGAGTCAGTGCTTCATGGCTTGCAAGCAAAGGCAGCACTCTGCTTTGGGGAAATTCCATCACAGTAGTTAACTTCTCTTTATGTCTTTCTTCTGCCATATTTAAAAATCATCACATTTCTGATGAAGGCCACATGGTGGCCTTGGTTAGCAAGCAAAATGTCAGCAGGTTTCTTTTAGCTATAGGAACCCAACCTGGGATGAGCTCAAATGATTCACAGGTGGTACCATGAGGTAACCAGAGTAGGTCAGAGAAACACCCAGGAAGCACTCCAAGACTAGGCATTGCTTCTCCTTTTTGCAAAAATTGCTGCAGTTGACTTTAAGCTTTTGAGGCTGAGCCCATTGCTTTAGTCTAGTTTTGGTCTAATTCTGAGACTGTTTCAGCAGATTTATTTCATTAGCCTCAAGTGAAAATCACCTTTCCATGATGCCCACCCACTCCATAGGATTTAAATAGGTACAGTGTGTTGGAAGGGGGAAATAAAAATCAAACAGGTTAATTGGTCATATCAGGTATGAAAAAAATTTCTTTTTCAGGGTTCAACCATCTTTTTGCTTAGTAATTCATTATAGAAACAGAGAGAGCAAATAAGGATAAAGATTTAGTGCTCCTCTAGGGAATAACAGAAAGAGTAAATAAAGATAGTGCTAAATTGGTAAGGCATCTTCTAAAGATACCAAGGTGGTTGGAAGTGCATGAAATCTTAAACATGCCAGTACATTCCTGGAAATGTAATGTGTAATTTAAAGCCTCAAAAGCACATTTTAGGAGTGTGAGCAAATTTAGGAAAATGTTTAACACAGTCTGTCTGAATCATGAAGCTATCCTAAACATAAGCAGAATAGGCAAGATCTACCTATGTAGTCTGATTTGAAGACCATGGTTCCATACTTGCCTCTTTCACATCCCACCCTTCTCTCCTACAAGGCTCAAATGCCCACAGTTTAAATTATTCTCCTGGGTCAGATAATAAGAGGGTTGTTACTAAGTGAAATGTAACATATTGCTGGATAATAATGGAAACTTCTAGCCCTTTTCTATATGTGAGTATGAATTTTTGACCAGTTGACTACCATGAGAAGTCTTTCTCTTGGACTGGAGAGTATGGGATAAGTAGTAGGATAGGAAAGGGTATGAGGAGTTAGAGTCCTGAATTCCAAGCAGCAGTGTTAGCAGTATTAATGAGACCTGATAAAGGGAGATTCCTATAGGAGTATGAACCACCAAAAAATAGCTGGAAAATCAAAAAGGCAAGAAAGCCCAAAAGATAAAGTCATCTACTTTACTGGTAGCACCTCAGGTTAGGACATTTCAAGACTTCAAGGCAGAGATGTGTTCAACTTAAAGTTTTAGGTATTACTTCTTTATCATTACCTCCTCTTCTTTATAGCTCTATAGACTATAAGCACCTATAGATCTCATGCATACAACTGAGAGACTAAATATACAGACAATGGCCAGAGTATATATAAAATTAGAACTCTGATCCACAACCTGCAGCAACATGCCTAGGAAACCAAATTATCATTTACAGCAATCAATTATGTTAGCGTTTTGACACTCTAACCAAAATACCTGACAAGAACAACTTAGAGAAGGAAAATTTTATTTTGGCTCATGATTTCAGAAGCATCAGTCCATAATCAGTTGGCTCCATTGTTCTGACCCTGAGGTGAAGCAGAACATCATGGTGGAAGGGTATGGATCAGTATATGCATCAGTATATGTATGGATCAGTATATGTATGACAACAGAAGGCAGAGAGATAGAGAGGTAGGGGACAGGGACAAAATATTGTCCCCATAGGCATGTCCCCAGTGACCCACTTCCTCCAACTAAATACAATTTCCCAGTAGTCCATTTAGCTATCAATGGATTAATCCACTGATGAGATCAGAAACCTAATCATTGCCCCAAATCCCCACCTCTGAACTTTGCTCCATTGGGAATCATGTTTCCAACACATGAACTTTTGGGGGGACATTCCAGATCCAAACCACAGCACCAACCCAAGATGCCAAATATCTATTTGTCAGACTTGTAGAAATTCAGACAGCTATCTCTAGTAACCAATCCAGGAAGCAAAACAATAACCTCCAGAATTATGGGTCCCAAATGGCCAGAACTTGTTTAATAAGTGACGGCCTCCCTAATTTGAAGGAGGTTTCCAACTTAGTGCCAACAAAAGAAAGCCAAGTTTGCATCTCTAACCTATCACGTAGGATGTTCCACTCCTAGTTAGCATACCTACAGTTTCCCCCTGCCAACAGCCTCTAATCAAGGCACACCTGAAGCTTTATATTTTTCCACTGTAAAACCTGCCCACTCCTCTGCCTGCCTTTTGAGTCTGCCAAAATGCAAATGATGGTGGTTGACTAACTTTCAATAGTAAGCTCTGAATAAACTGCATTTGTTTTTACTCATTTGGTTTGTCTTACTTTATTTCTACACTGCTTCAGAGGTTCTGAATCCATCCGCCAGAATAATCTTCTCAAAACAAAAACGTTACATCATTCCCTAAAGACCTAATAAGAGCATGCTACAGGGACACTGCTACATCGATGTTCATAGCAGCACAATTCACGATAGCAAGATTGTGGAACCAACCTAGATGCCCTTCAATAGATGAATGGATAAAAAAAATGTGGCATTTATACACAATGGAGTATTACTCTGCATTAAAAAATGACAAATTCATAGAATTTGGAGGGAAATGGATGGCACTAGAACAGATTTTGCTAAGTGAAGCTAGCCAAGCCCTAAAAAACAAATGCCAAATGACTCCTTTGATATAAGGGGAGTAACCAAGGACAGGGTAGGGACGAAGAGCTTGAGAAGAAGATTAACATTAAACAGGGATGAGAGGTGGGAGGGAAAGGGAGTGAGAAGGGAAATCGCATGGAAATGGAAGGTGATCCTCAGGGTTATACAAAATTACATATAAGAGGAAAGGAGGGGTAAGACAAGATAATACAAGTGGTAGAAATGATTTACAGTAGAGGGGGTAGAGAGAGAAAAGGGGAGGGGAGGGGAGGGGAGGGGAGGGGAGGGGGGATAGTAGAGAATAGGATAGACAGCAGAATACATCAGACACTAGAATGGCAATATGTAAATCAATGGAAGTGTAACTGATGTGATACAGCAATCTGTATACGGGGTAAAATTGGGAGTTCATAACCCACTTGAATCAAACAGTGAAATATGATATATTAAGAACTATGTAGTGTTTTGAACGACCAACAACAACAACAAAAAAAAGGACTGGGGATGTGGCTCAGTGGTTAATCACCTCTGGGTTCAATCCATAGTACCAAAAAATATAACTTAGGGGCTGTGGTTGTAGCTCAGTGGTAGGAGCGCTTGCCTAGCACTTTAAAAAGATAAGGGCTAGGGATGTAGCTCTGGGGTAAAGTGCCTTTGTGTTAGATCTCCAGTACAACAAAACAATCCAGATACTTTTATATCAAAATTAATGCTAAGTAAAGCCAAGTTACTTGACCTTTTGTCTGTTAACAGACAAAATGTTCCTCAAGTATGCTTTAAGATGCTTTTGTCCATTTTTATAGCATTTATCCTCAACTTTCATCACTGGAAGAATACATAGAAACTTCAGTGCATACACATTAGGAAAAACACTCGTGGTCAGGGAGATGAAGGGCTTTATAAATGGTGGATGGAAACTCTATATCTTTCTGTTTCCATGTGGTTCTCCAACCATAGAGCTCTGTGAAGCATATGTCAGAATTGGGAAAATCATTTCCTTACATGTTAGCATGGTGTTCCTCTAATACTGAATTTGAACTGTCCAATGACTGAGGTACCAGAGATAAGCGTTTAAGAGCTTTGAGGTAGTGTTCTGAGAATATATCTTTTTTTAAAGAGGAGAGAGAGAGAGAGAGAGAGAGAGAGAGAGAGAGAGAGAGAGAGAGAGAGAGAGAGAGAATTTTTAAAATATTTATTTATTTATTTATTTTAGTTTTCGGTGGACACAACATCTTTATTTGTATGTGGTGCTGAGGATCGAACCCAGCGCCCTGTGCATGCCAGGCAAGCGCATTACCGCTTGAGCCACATCCCCAGCCCCAAGAGAATATATCTTTTTAAAAAAGATTGTTATAAAGATGGACATAATATCTATTTATTTTATTTATTTTTATGTGGTGCTGAGGATAGAACCCAGTGGCTCACATGTGTGAGGCAACTACTCTACTGCTGAGATATAGCCCAAGCCCCCCTGAGAATATATCTTTATGTTCCTGAATAATTTTCTCCATTCATGGAACACATGGTTTCTGTATAATAAATCTCAGAGGCTAGTTGAGGTTCCAGGTTCCTGAGCCCTGTGTAACTTTCCAGAAAGTTTCATTTTAATGCCAAGAATAAACTTTATTTTCAAAACTGTTCCTTTACAAAAAAAGGCTGTGAAGATAATAGAGTTCCCACATATCCAGCACCTAGTTTCTCCTAGGATGAGCTTCTTACATTAATTCAGCATATTCATTACAATTAATTAATGATGTTGATACATTATTATTATTATTATCTAGAGTTCATACATTATTCAGATTTCTTCTCCTTTTCTAGTTACAACGCATTAAACTTCATCATCATGTTTCCTTAGACTTTTTTTAAATGATGGGGATCAAATCCAGTGCTTCACACATGCTAGCTACCACTAAGCTATACCCCCAGCCCTCCTTAGATTCCTTCTGATTATGACAGTTTCTCATATTCTCCTTGTTTTTGATGGCATTTTTGAGGCATCTTGATCTAGAATTTTGTATGATATCCCTCCATGGGGAGTGTATGATTTTTTTTTCCTCGGGATTGATTAATTTGGTGTCATAAGTTCAGAGAAAACCACAGAGGTAAAGTGCCATTCTCCTCAGGTTACAGCAAGAGCACATACAATTAATATTAGCTATCACTGTTGATATTGACCCTGATTACCCAGCTGAGGTAGGGTTTTGTCAGATTTCTCCACTGTGAAATTATTCTTTATTAACATTTCAACACTGTACATTATAGAAGGAAGTTACCATGAGAAGACCACACTAAAGAAGATGGGATTTATGCCACACCTGTATGATGGTAGAGTGTTTTAGTCAGCTATTTTGCTGCTGCAACTAAAAGACCTGACCAGAACAACTGTAGAGGAGGAATGGTTTATTTAGGGGCTCACAGTTTCAGAGGTCTCAGTTCATAAGTGGCTGGCTCCATTCCTCAGGGCTCAAGGTGAGGCAGGATATGACGGCAGAAGAGTGTGGTGAAGAGAACCAGCTCATATGATGATCAGGAAGCAGAGAGTGACTCTACTCTTCAGATACAAAATACTTAAACCACAGCCACACCCCCAATCAACCACTTCCTCCTAACCCCACCTGCCTCTAGTTGCCACTCAGTTAATCCCATCAGGGATCAATTCACTGATTAGATAAGGCTATAACTGAAACATTTCTTCTCCAAATTTTGCATTGTTTCACACGTGAGCTTTTGGGGGACATCACATCTAAACCATAACATAGAGTATCTACTAAATTATATGGAATTCTTGTGCACTATAGATTTATTCAATTATTTATTCATATCAGTATGGTGTCATTGTATTTACTTTGCACTGTGCAACATAATTGAATACTACTTTATTTTCTTGCTCGGAAAATTCCAACTTTGTCCATTGAAAACTCTTTCAGTTGGTTCCTGTATCCTTTGACATAACACCAACATTGTGGACCCTTTTCTGATCCTTATTTTGTAGCACTATAAGATACTTCAGTATCACCTTGTATATTTCCTACCCCAGTTCTGAAATCAACCCATGGATCTTTATAGCACAAAGACTAAAGGAGCTCTAGTTTCTTCTATTGGAGAATGTTATTAAAACCAAAATCTGGTGCTGAATATGCTCATTCTAGCTACTGCTGTGTTTATTCTTTTAGGCCTTCTCAGCTGACATATCAAGAAAATATATGTGTTTACTAATTTGCAAATACACATATGTATAAAATATTTCTATATGTAACAGTTTATATCTATTTCAAGCTAAATATGAGTTCATATTGATATCTCCAGCTCTAATTCATTACCATATGGATCATTCTTGCCTTCCCCTTTTGCTTATTTACAAATTCTTACTCTACTCCAACATGAAAAATCTGACTCCTACCATCCACCATCCATTTACTTAATTATTCACTTCTAGTATATCTGTATAGCAGTATCAGAACTGTTAACCCATACTTTCATAGGAAATAGCTTTATCAACTACAGGACAGTACTTTTGAATAGTTTCTTTTGCCTTTACCGTTACTGACTCCACTCATTTCTACAGTTACTTAGATCAGTGCCTTTTTTCCCCATTCCCTTCATTGATGTTTCATATGTTTATAACATTGTTAGTTTGTGTTGTCACACTCTGCATCACATTATGGAATCCCCAACCTCCTAAATGATGCTTTCTTGAATATATTAAGCTTCAGTCTTTGTGCTATAAGGTTCTATGGGCTTCTAAAAATGCATAGTATTGTATACTTATATAGTATAATTCAGAATTTCTCAAAAGTCTGAGTTTCACCAATACGTTTTCCTCCCTGCCCCTAATAACCAGAGATACATTTTTGCCTTTTCCAGAATACCATGTAATTGGCATCATACACTATACATAGAGTCTTCAGACTGCTTTTTTCACTTACCACACACATTTAAGATTAATCCATGTTCTTGCATGACTGCTAGTTCCTTTTATTTCATCACTGAATAGAATTTCATTACATGGGTGTGCCACAGTTTTCTTATACATTTATCTATTGAAGAATATTTTGGTTGTTTCCAGTTTTTGGTGATTGTTAATAAAGTTTCTATAAATGTTCACAGGTAGAATTTGTGGACACCTTTATTTTAATTTTATTTTTTTAGTTGTAGATGGACATAATATCTTTATTTATTTTTACGTGGTACTGAGAATCAAACCCAGTGCCTCATACGTGCTAGGCAAGCACTCTACCACTGAGCCACAATCCCAGCCCTTGTGGACACGTTTTTAAATCATGTGATTGTGGATCATATGATATGACTGTTTAGCATTCAATATACTGCCAAATTGTCTTTCAAAATGGCCATATCCCAACTTTTCAATTAAGCAAAGACTAAAATCTTTAACATGTTCTAAGATATAGGATAATTCCTATATCTTTTAACCCGTCTTACATCAGTTTTTCTCTCAAATTTCAAACTTTAGACACACCACAGTTGCCATGCTCCCTCTGTTTCCTGAAAAACCATTTTATTCCCTAGGCTGGAAGTCACTCACTTCACTTCTTCAAATCCTCCCCACCCCAATCTGACTATCTTCCTACTCCTCTGTCACATCATAGATTAAGCATAATTTCCTAGGAGAAGCCTTCACCTCTGTAGGTAGATCATTTATCCATGACATAGGCCCTTATGGTGCCAAGAATCTCTTATTGGTAGTGCTCATTATAGTTATGATATCATATTCATTCAGTTTTTCCCTATTTCCTTTAATAGACTAGAATAAGATTTTTTTCACTATTGTCTTCCAAGCACCAAGCAAAGTGCCTGACATGTAGGAGAGAGGCTTAATATATATACAGTTTTTATTAGATAAACAAATAAATGAATTAGTTAATGGAGTAGAAATTATCAATTACTGCTAAAAGTCATTGGCATAATATTCTTCACATTTACAGATGCCATACAAATTTGTAGACTCAAGGTACTTATGCATTTTTTCAAAATATGACATTTAACATTCTATAAAATAGTAATACTAAACTATAACTGCCCTTGTTCATTTAAAATAAATGCTAAATTTAACTATGGCTCCAAGGGTATTTCAATTATTTATTTACAACAATTATATCAAAGTATGTTTGAGGAAGAACACTGTAGAACAGAATGTTTTTTCAACATGGTACTCCATTTGCCTATTTTTTTTTTTTTGTACCAGGACTGAACCCAGGGGCACTCAATCACTGAGTCACATGCCCAGCTCTTCTATATATTTTATTTAGAGTCAACATCTTGCAAAGTTGCTAGAGCCTCACTAAGTTGCTGAAGCTGGCTTTGAACTTGCAATCCTTCTGCCTCAGCCACTGGGATTACAGCCATGTGCGACCACACCAGCAATTTGCCTGACTTGAAAGAATTCATCAGGTATGAAGGAGGGATAAAATGACATGAAGCATTTATCTAGAATATCTGTCTTAATGAGTTTGCCTTAATCATTATCACTAATTCAAACTAAAATGGAAGGATTGGTTGCTTCCAGTCAATCAATTTTACCATAGCTAAAAACTTAAACGATCTTCTAAAGAACAAAAGCTATTTCAGTCTTAAGCTACATTAATTGAAGTCCTACCATTTTCCCAATTAACCTATATTTATGTACCTTTCAAATTTCTTCTTGTTTCACTCATCATTTCAGAGTAGTCAAAAGATCATATACCCAAAGTATATTAGATTTAGAAATAGAATTAAAATTTGTCTAGTTCAATCACCCACCCACTATATACTTTCTTTAAATGACATTTGTCTCTTAAGGCTCATAATAGCCACAGCAAGAAAAGTGAAGCAGGAGACATCACAATACAAGATCTTAAATTATACTACAGAGTTATAGTAACAAAAATGGCATGGTATTAGCACAAAAGCAGACAT
Source organism: Ictidomys tridecemlineatus (assembly GCF_052094955.1). Taxonomy (NCBI): domain Eukaryota; kingdom Metazoa; phylum Chordata; class Mammalia; order Rodentia; family Sciuridae; genus Ictidomys; species Ictidomys tridecemlineatus. Next base: position 78,333,634 of record NC_135493.1, read on the forward strand.
GTAGACCAATGGTACAGAATAGAAGACAAAGAGACAAACCCACATAAATACTGTTTTCTCATACTAGACAAAGGAGCAGTAAACATACACTGGAGGAAAGACAGTCTCTTCAACAAATGGTTCTGGAGAAAGTAGATATACATATGTAGCAGAATAAAATTTAACCCCTATCTCTTACCCTGCACAAAAGTCAACCTTAAGTGGTTCAGGGACCTAGGTATAAGACCAGAGACACTGAGCCTACTAGAAGAAAAAGTAGGCCCAAATCTCCATCAGGTTGGTGTAGGAACCGAATTCCTCAACAAGATTCTTAAAGCACAAGAAGTAAAATCAAGAAGCAATAAATGGGATTGTATCAAACTAAAAATCTTCTTCATAGCAAAGGAAACAAAAACATGAAGAGAGAGCTTAGGCTGAGAGAAAATCTTAGAATGGGAGAAAATCTTTGCCACCTGCACCTCAGATAGAGCATTAATCTCCAGGATATATAAAGAACTCAAACAACTTAATACAAAAAAAACCAACAACAATCCAATCAATAAATGGGCAAAGGAACAGAACAGGCACTTCACAGAAGAAATAATAGGATCAGTTAACAAATACATGAAAAATGTACAACATCACTAACAATTAGTGATTATTTGCATTTGCAAGTTAAAACTACACTGAGATTTCATCTCACTCTAGTCAGAATAGCAATTATCAATAATAAAAGTATTAATAAATGTTGGTGAGGATGTGGGGAAAAGGTACACTCATACATTGCTGGTAGGACTACAAATTGGTGCAACCACTCTGGAAAGCAGTATGGAGATTCCTCAGAAAACTTGGAATGGAACCACTATTTGAGCCAGTTATCCCATGCCTCAGCATATACCCAAAAGAATTAAAATCAGCATACTATAGTCATGCAACCATGATCTTAGCCATCAATTCACAATAGCCAAGCTATGGAACCAACTTAGGGGCCCTTTAACAGATAAATGGAAGAAGAAAATGTGGTACATATACACAATGGAATATTAATCAGCCATAAAGAAAAATGAAATTATGGTATTTGCTGGTAAATGGAAGGAACTGGAGATTATCACGCTAAGTGAAATAAGCCAATCCCAGAAAAATCAAAGGCTGAATGTTATCTGGGAGTAGTAGAGGTTCACTTGATTGGATGGGGGTGGGAGGAATGGAGAGGGAATGGGAATGGGAATGGGAAAGATAGTAGAATGAATCAGACATAACTTCCCTTATATTCATATATGAATACACAGCCAGTGTAACTTCACATTATGTACAACCACAAGAATTAATAATTATACTCCATGTATGTATGATATGTCAAAATACATTCTACTTTTATTTGTATAACTAAAAAGAACAGATACAACTTTAAAAAAGAATATTTGCCTCTTGTTATCTCCAGGGATGGGCATTTCACATTCTATTGACACAGTCCATATGAGTACTGGAAATTTCTCATCTATGATAAAGTGATCAAAGTTATAGTAGGAGAGTGTCAAATACAAGGAAATGAGCATGCACCAAACTAACATTGATTAATGTTTTTCAGATTTTACTCAAATATGAATCCTTCTAATTACTCTTACTCGAATTATATTTTCTATCTCATCTACATAGATATTTTGTTGTTTTTTTTTTATCAGCAACAGTAGTATTTTTCTCACATTCTATCCATCTCTAACATAAACTTGCTGTACCATCCAAGGCAACTTAGTTTATTCCTATCCCAAACCTATATCATTTTTTAGAGCACAAGAACATTTTCCAATTTCTCATCACCTAACCTCATCACTTCTAGAAATCTATATTCCTCACTTCTTTAAGCCCAGGTTAGAATTTATTCTTCTCCAGGAAGCCTTCTTTGACTATCCCTTCCCACTACAATCTTTAAAATTGATAAGATAATGCTTCACTGACCACAAACCTACCTGTTCTAGTCTTTGTATTTTCTCTCTACTGTTTGAATGCTGCAGTAAGCATAGGTTAGCATCTCTGTCAGCATAATTTAAGCACCAAAGGTTACAAAGATCTTTGAAAATTTGGAGGGAAGAGAAAAGACCATGAATTGAAGAAGTAGGAAAATCTTTGTGGAGAAAACATCATTCAAGCTAGGCCTCAATGCTGGCCATACTTTGAAAGTTGGAAATACCAGGAGAAGACATTTTGGGTTAAAAAATAGCTAAAATAATGACACATAGAAAAGAAAGGGAAGGATGTATGTGAGGAACTGCATCTGTGACCAGAACAAAAATTCATGAAAGGGTGGTGAAAAGTAAAACTAGAGAGTTATGCAGGGTCTGCTTCATGGAGGACCTTGCTTATTATTCCAAAGAGTTGGGACTTTGTTTTGTAGATGACAGGGAGCCATTATTTAAAAAGGAACGAAATGACTTCATCAGTTTTATTTTTAGCACATAATAAGATAACTAACATTAATCATCTTCCTCCTCCTTCTTCATTTTCAGCTGAAGTCTCACTGTTGCCCAGACCAGTCTTGAAATCCTGGGCTCAAGTGAATCTCCTAACTCAGCTTCCTATATAGCTGGAACTACAGGCATGTGCCACCATACCAGCTAAAACACTTTAGAGCTATAATTTGAGATGGTAGAGAAAGTACCTTTGTTGGGGGACATTCTTGGTCACTTTCACATCTTATTTTCTTTTAATTTTATTGGTACACAATAATTATACAGAATAGTGACTTTCATTGTGGCATATTCATACATACACATAACATTATTTGATCAATTTTATTCCCCAGTACCTTCCCTTACCCTCCTGACCTCCCTCCCCGTGATTCATTTCCTCTACCCTACTGGTTTCCCTTCTATTTGTTTTAATGGGATTCCATTTCTTTTCTTTTTCCCCCTCTTACTTTCATATATGAGACAAAATGTACAAACCTTGACTTTCTGAGTCTGGCTTATTTTACTTAATATGACCCTCTCTAGTTCCATCCATTTTTCACCAAATGGCATAATTCTGTTCTTTATGACTGAATCAAACTCCATTGTGTATATATACCACATTTTCTTATTTATTAATCTGTTGCTGTATATCTAGGCTGGTTTCATAATTTGACTCTTGGGAGTTGTGCTGTTATACGATGGATATGCATATATTGCTATAGTATACTGACTTTAGGATTTTTGAATAAACACAGAGGAATGGTATAGCTAGATCAGACAGTGGTTCCATTCCTAGTCTTTTTGGAGAAACCTTTATTGTGATTTCCAGAGACACTGCCACATTTTCAATACTGATGTCTTATGAGATTGGCAATTTGGCAAGGGAGTAATAAGAATCAGAATAATAGTAACAACAATGGACTTGTTGAAAGCTTGCCACATGCCAAACATTAGTCTAGTTGTTCCAAACTCTATAATAATATTACTATTATTCCCATTTTATATATGATAAAACTGAGGCTCAATGAGTTTAAAAGTTTCCCCAGGGTCAGGTAGGTAATTGGATTTGCATATGAACCTATGCAGCATGACACCAAGGCCTATGCTCTTAAGCATCACAGCATTTGACTCTTGAGAGCTAGGTAGCTACTAAAGCAGAGCAATTTAACTGAGAGGTCTTCTAAATCAATTTGCAGAACTCTCTTACCAAATGATGAAACTGAGAATGGGAAGATAAAGAACATCTTGTTCTAGTTCACAAAGTTCACAAATAAAAGTGCTTGATTAGAACATAGGCCACTTGATTTCCACCTCAGTGTTCACTCCATTATACTATGTTACTCTTTAAGCAAAAGTGAAGGCTGGATATCTCTTCAATACCAAGGCTATGGTTTTTCAAGAAAGTGTATTCAAATGCAAAATCCCTAAAATCTAAATGAAAAATTCCACAGTGAAGGTCTTCTTTTGTATGTATATGCATTTTTTTAAAAAATATTTTTAGATGTTGATGGACCTTTATTTTATTTATTTACTTTTATGTGGTGCTGAGAATCGAACCCAGTGCCTCACACGTGCTAAGCAAGCATTCTACCACTGAGCCATAACCCCAGCCCACGTGCATGTATTTTTATGAGGAATTGAAACTGGTAATAGAGATGCAGGTGAAAGGCCCCAATTTTGGGAAGCAAAGAATCTCTCCAGATAGGGATTTCCCCTCACAAGCCCCAGGTGAATTTTCTCCTTTCTTATCCCCTAAGAATAAGGGTGTTCTAAGCACGTGACTTCTGTTTTCTACAAATTCTGAAGCAGCTGCCTGTTTGCTTTAGAGTACAACTCTAGATGTTAAGCTCAATCAATCTCAAAGGCAATAAATTTTTTTCAGGCAGAATTCCTGGAACAGTTGCTTATTCCACTCAAATCTCCTGTATATTGCCATTGCAAAACACCACCAAAATTCTTGATAAATAAGGGGCTAGGAATTCTCTTAGACCTCTCATCTTCTCCTGCTAGATCATACGTGGGTAAATATTTTATCTTCCTAGCACAGTTGTCACATTCTTGACTTTTCAAGGTTTAAAAGTAATGATAGACATCTCAAAAAGGACCTTAGCTGAGAAAAAAATTGTCCTAATAATTTCTGGCTCCGGTGATCCTCCTTAAACTTTGCTAAACACAAAATAATTTGGGCTGCATATAAAATTTCTATGTCTTATTCCCTCAAATTTCTTTTTTTTTGTACTGGGCATTAAAACCAGGGGTGCATAACCACCGAGCCACACCCCCAGTCCGTTTTTTTTAAATTATTATTTTATTTAGAGACAGGGTCTCACTGAGTTGCTTAGGGTTGCCCTAAATTTATGAGGCTGGCTTTGAACTTGTGATCCTCCTGCCTCAGGCTCCTGAGCTTCTGGGATTACAGGCGTGTGCACTGTGCCTGGCTTCCCCTGAATTTCTTATTCAGTCAATCTGGGCTCAGAGTCAAAAATTATTGTTCACAAGTACCACCTGTCATTTCATTGTGCAGCCAAGTTTGAAAACTGCTGGTCTATGGTTTGCATGTTGAAGAGGAATGGTACAGGAATTCTGAGAGGCACTGTGACTGAAATCATGGGTAGACACATGCTTTTACGTGGGCTTGGAAAATTTCTTTTCTCTGAATTTGTTCTTGGAGTTTTAGCTGCTTTCTTTCAACTTGCTCCACTCTTGGAATACCTCTTATTGGTTCAGCCAAAACAATGAGCTGGGCTCAGTATTGGTGCAAGCACTAGATTACCAATCTCTCTAAATTGCCCACATATTCCCACCTATACTGGGGCTCCATAAAGAATTGATCTGTCTTATAAATGGTGGTTAAACGGAATTGTTCAAGCCATTTTATAGTTATGATGCACAGTATAACTTAAATAAATGCTTCTATCAAAGTATTCCTTCGGTATAATGTGTAGAGTTTGCTGCCCCCGATGAGCAAAAAAGTATTTATCTTGGGCTTATTTGAATGATTAGGATGAGATTCAATGCTCATATCTTATCAGGTCACTTACCTCCAGTGCTATTTCACCCTTTTAGAGTGAGTCACATGCAGGGAGTGTGAGCATCACACTCTGCCTTACCCTTCATCTGTTCACACATATTTATTTACTAATGTTATCTTAAGAGTTATGAGATAGTAAAGTGAAATTTTGCTCTTCATCTACTAAATGATTGTAAACTCAAGTTTTTCATCAAAATTCCATTATTTTAATGTTTCTGACCAACTCTAAAAATAGAAATAATTGATTTGTCATTGATGAAAGCCTACTGACCCAGTTTTATACCTAAAGTAATCAAATTTTGCAGGAGAAAATGCTAGAAGTGTGAAAGATGGAGTTTTATCTATTTTTCTCCAAGGTTATTGCGCATATAGATGAAAATATGTGTGAACATGACAGAATAATACTCTCCATTAAATTAGCACAAAACTGAAGGACCTTCAAGCTGGAGGATCTGAAGAGGTCTTGTGGAACAGAATTTCTCATACTTTAATGCACATTGGAGTCATCTGAAATCTAGACACTAGCTATTCACTAGCTATTCACTGGTCCCTGAACCAGCAGCATTAACATCACCTAGAAGGTTATTAATAGTACAGCTTCTTACATTAGACCTGATAAAACATAATATACATTTTAACAAGATCTCTACATCTGACCCAATGGTTCTTGAAGTGTGGTCCCAAGAATGACATCAGCATCATGTAGATAGTTGTCACAAATTCATCTTGGGTCTCACTCTAGATCTTCCAAATAAAAACTCTTAGAGTAAGGCCTAGAATTTGTCATAAGACTCCCTTCAGGTGATTATAATGTACCTGCAAGTGTGAGGATCACTCTAGACCATTCCTCTACTTTCAAGCAATATTGGTTTTTGCTGTCTTAGAAGATCAGGGCTTTCAGAATGGAAGATTCTAACAGTTTTAGAAAGCTCCCTTCCTCCTATTTACTGAAAAATTTTGTGCTGCCCTCTCTCTTCCTTGAGCCCTCAGTATCTTAAAGTTATTATGATTTTGTATTTTTATTATTATGCTGATGATATTGTGCTGTTTAAAGTTATATTTAGTCACATTATCTGATGTAATCTACTTAACCTTCTGAAGGAGTTCTTTTTACTACTCATTCTAATGAGAAACTGAAGTTTAGGAAAGTTAATAACCTCCTTAAGTTACTGGAAAAATAGCAGATCTGTTCAAAGATGTCTATGCACTCAATCAAAAAGGTGTGGATGACATGCTTCCCTGATAGGGAGGCCACAGTTTGGTAAGAATGAGAAATGATAGGTTTTGTATAATTTGACTTACTAGGCTTTAGCAGGGAATAGGTATAGTGGCATGATTGAGTTGGGATGGTGGAAGTTAGCCATAGTTTCAGATTTTGCACTAGGATGTGTTCCACTCAAGCCAAAAAAGTATATTCAAATGGGATATGCAGCATGGGGGTCTGAGGCAATTTATCAGAACCAAATTAGTTTCACATTTAAATTATAGTTATATGACTAGGGATGGTGAGAGCAGGTGAGACAGTAATTATATTCATACTGGATCAATTCCAGAATTCAAGAGATGTTGGATGAAAGGCAAGGGTTCAACAGCAGGGACTTTATGGGTTTCCAGCACATGTTTGTATCACCATACATACCTCATATTTTACAGTTAATTACAATGCCATAGATGGCAGATGGTCCTCCTGTTAAACTATGAGCCTCTTGAAGACAACAATTATGATTCATACTTCTTTTGTGTTCTTCCACAGCGCCCAACTTTCACTTATTTATTCTTTCACTGATTATTTTGTCAAACACAATGCTATATACTAGGGATTCAAATATGAACATGACATGGACCCTGGCCTCATGGAGCTCACAGTGTAAAATTGATTATCAATGGGACTTGATGAATGGTATCTAGAGGAAGGAATCCATAGACATGAAAAATATTGACTTTCTGTGGACAAGCTACAGTTTCCAGTAGGTTCTCAAAATGGATTTATAACATAATCAGGGGAAAAATAAACATTTAAATAAGTAATTCAATATAGTTCTTAAGAGTCTGGTGAATGGGAGTGGTTCATGGACGCATGAAAAGTTCCTCTTTCATGCAGGAGGAAAGAGTATTCTAAGAATAGGGCACAATATGCAAAGATATAGTAAGGGAAAAGAAAAACTACATTTGGGAAACTATAAATAGTTTGCTATGGCAAGAACATGAGGCTAGAGAAGCACCATATCATCCCCAGACCTATGTCCTTCTCCATTCACCCCACTTCTGTAATATCCCTGTAATTTCTGATGAACAGATTGTCCCCACACTACAATAGCTGCTTAGAAAAGGTGATTATTAGATAGCTGTCTCCCATAGCATCTAGCTACATCTTGAGATTTTAATAATGAAAAGGAATAAGAGACAATTTGGAAAGGTACCCTTACTCTCTTACATTTGGTATCTTTATTATCTTACATCTCTTCAATAGTCCCATCAGGCACTATTCCTATTCTTTCTCTTTTTTATTTTTTTGTTTTTGTAGTGTAGAGGATCAAAGCCAGGGCCTCATATGTGCCAGACAAAAACTATACCACTGAGCTATTTCCCTATCACTGATTCCTTTTCAATTTTATTTCTGAGTTTCTAAGTGACCTTTAAGGTCTAGGGGTAGGGTGTGGAGCAGAGTGTTATTATATGGCATGTTATCTAGTTGCTAACTTTCCAACTCATTCTCTACTGCTGTCTGTGAGGGTGGCCACCCTCCTTGTTTCTTTTTTCACAGAACTAGTATCTGGCACTGCCATATGACCCTGACTTCTTATTTCTCAGGCAGCTCCCAGAATTGTTCTCAGACACTTGTCATTTTAAAAATCAGAGGAGTCTCAGAGATGACTGAGGTCAGACAAAACTGGTGACGCCTCTCTTCCCTTCTTAGTGAACCGTTACCTGGCTTTGACTTTTGGCTTTCCCTTTTAGTCTTTGTTTTTCCATCACCGTGCTCCGGATTTCTCAGCCTCTCTCAGTCTGACCTCCATCCTGTATGACTACTGCCAGATTCTGGCGTCACTGAGGGCTCCTCCCTGCTCTAACATCTGGCAAAACATACTTCAAGGAATTGACCTTTGTATTATTGACTCCTGTTTGACTCTGGACTAGGTATATCTCAGCAAACAGCTTTTTGCAGTCAACCTGCTTTGGTGTGTCTGTCCTCTGTCATTTTAATTGGCCACACTACTTTGCTAATTCTTTTTTTATATTTACTTTTTTAGTTGTAGTTGGACACATACCTTTATTTTATTCATTTTTATGTGGTGCTGAGGATCAAACCCAGGACTTCGCATGTGCCAGGCAAGTGCTCTACTGCTGAGCCACAACCCCAGCCTCTTTGCTAATTCTTGAGATCTCAGCCAGCAGACAAGTACTATTTTGCTGTATTAAGCCCTGCTGTTTCATGCCCACAGCCAGTCAGGCCCCCTTTATCTTAGTAGCTTTGATTTATACCTTCAGGGAGGGAATTTCGCCACTTTCCATGTCCCCATCCCCAGGTGTTCCCCCTCCAGTTGGGAATCAATAGGTATTTATTATCTACTGACCCTTCACCTATAGGTAGGTGGGAGTCGGCACAATGAGGGATATGAGAAGAATCTGTATTAACTTCCTGCATTATGAGTTATCTGAAATAATAGGAGAGTTGGAAAAAAATGAGCTCCACTCATTTTGATAGCCTGAAATTTCTGGCCACAGTCTGTGACTATTTGTGTCCTTAGAATGCCTTTGGAGTTGGTTGTTCTTTCTCCCATCACTATAATAACCTGCACATGGAAACAGATGGTCTGCCAACTAGTATTCTTCCAAGGGCCATCAGTAATGTCTTTTAACCGTACCACTTAGGTTGGGTGAGACCTGAACACCCTTTCCCTATTCTTAAGCCCTTTGATTTCCCGATGAGGAATGGGCTCAGAACGAGAAGCCCAGGATTTATTCCACTCACATGGATGGTTTAAGTCCTAAAAGTGAGGCTTTTCCTCAGAACAGAGTATAAAAAGGAAGAGAACTCAACAGCCCTCCAAATCTGGAATGCATCAAACAGAAAGGGTTCAATAAAGAGTTTTGAAATTCAGAAAAAAACAAGGTTCCATCAAAAATATGACCTAGAACACTCCTAAGATCTGATCCAACTTTTCTTTCTTTCTTTTTTTTTGTGGTGCTGGAGATTGAACCCAGGTTCCTGTACATGTTAGACAGTACTCTACCAACTGAGCTATATCCCGAGGCCTGATCCAATTTTATAGATGAAAAAACTGAAACCCAGACTGTTGTCACATTTAAGTCGTTATAAAAATCTTACAAGGGAGATATTATACCCTTCTTAAATGTGAGAAATCAAAGGATTCAAAGATCTATTTAACTATAAAGTATATGTTCTTGACCATTAAACTATACTGCTTCCAGGAATATAGTTCTCAGGAAAGCCTTCATAGAGGAAGAGAGATTTGAGATGAGTCCAGCTCTGGATAGATGGCACACAAGAAGCAAAGGGCAGTTCAAGTGGTAAGAGCAACACAAGAAAAGATTAAGGAGCAAGTATGACTATGCAGGGTTTAGGGAAGAGGAAGATGACTTGTCTAACTCAGATAGAAGGTACACTTTGAGAGGTGGTAGGATCAAAATCTAGAAAGGCAGATTGGATTTAGGATTCAGAGGGCCTTCAATGCTAGGGCAAAGAGTTTGAATTATAAATCACTCCATCTTTGATTCTTTGTCTTCCTTCTGCTCTCATATTCAATTCATCCCCAATTTTACCATCTACTATGGTTTGGATATCATTTGTCCACCAAGGGTTCATGTGTTGAAAGTTTGGTCCCCAGTGTGACAAAGTGGGAGGTGATGGAACCTTTAAGAGGTGGAGCCTAGTGGAAAGTCTTTAGGTCATTGGGAGTGTTGCCCTCCAAAGAGAATGTTGATCTCCTGTTGTGAGTTCTCATGAGAACAAGTTGTTATAAAAGCCTGAGTCTGGGGGCTGGGTTATAGCTCAGTAGCAGAGCACTTGTCTCACACACATGAGGCACTGGGTTCGATTCTCAGCACCACATTAAAAATAAACTAAAATAAATCAAGTAATATATATATATATATATATATATATATATATATATATATATATATCGCCTGATTCTGCCCCTAGAGTCACTGTTTGGCTTCCTGTCTGGTTGTGTGATCTCTTGCTCATGCATGCACTCCCACTATTGTGCTACTGTCATGAGGCCATCATCAGAGCTGAGCTGGTGACAGTGCCATGCCCTCGAATCTCCAGAACTGTGAGCTAAATAAATTTCTTTTCTTTATAAAGTTACCCAGCCTCAGATATTTCATTATAGTAATGAAAAGTGGACTAATGCACCATGTAAATTCACCCTAGTACCTAGAACATTGTGTGCATCTCACAGGAACTCAATAAATATATTTTGACCAAATGACAAAATATCTCTTGAATCTGATTTCTATCCTATGCCTTACAATGATGCAGTTCAGGCCCCATCATCATTTGTTGTCTCATAATTCAATATCCTCCCAACTAGAAATCTCTACCTTTACAACCCAGGGAAAGGGAATACAATGGTGGTTATATCTCAATCTATCTTTGCTGCTACCTTTAACCATTTAAGACATATAACTCTCCATACCTCCAAACCACTAGTTTATGGTTCACTACAAGCTCATTCTTTAGGTGAGCTTGAACTAGAATCCAACTAGAACTAAATGTCCTGTCTTTTGGACTGATTTCTCAATGGAGTTTACTTACAGATGGGTTTACTATATGGGATTTTGTGACCTCAGCTTCATGACTGACAACTTAAATGTCACACTTATTGGATCTGGCTTTGGTTTTGTACTATCCATTTTTTTTAGTAACCCAATCTTTTTTTAAAAATTTTTAAATTTGTTTTAATTAGTTGTACATGACAGTAGAATGCATTTATGCCCTTAGATATATCATACATAGATGGGATATAATTTCTCATTTTTCTGAATGTACATGTTGTAGAATCATATTTGTCATGCAGTCATACACACACACACACACACACACACACATATAAAGTAATAATGTCTGTTTCATTCTACTATCTTTCCTATCCCCACATCCCCTCCTCTCCCCTCCTTTCACATCCTTCTACCTAATCTAAGGTAATGCTATTCTTCTCTAGTTCCCCCTGCCTTATTGTGAATTAGCATCTGATTATTAGAGAAAACATTTAGCCTTTGTTTCTTCAGGATTGGCTTATTTTGCTTAGCATGATATTCTCCAACTCCATCCATTTACTGGCAAATGCCACAATTTCATTCTTCTTTAAAGTTGAATAATATTCCATTGAATATATATATATATCAATCACATTTTCTTTATCCATTCATCTATCTAACCAACCTAGATTAGTTCCATAGTTTAGCTATTGTGAATTGAGCTGCTATAAACATTGACGTGGGCTGCATTACTTTAGTATGTTGATTTTAAGTCCTTTGGGTATTAACTGAGGAGTGGGATAGCTGGGTCAAATGGTGGTTCCATTCCAAGTTTTCTGAGGAATCTTCAGACTGATTTCTAGAGTGGTTGCACCAATTTGCAGTTCCACCAGCAATGTATGAGTGTACCTTTTTCCCCACATCCTCACCAACATTTATTGTTGCCTGTATTCTTAATGCTTGCGATTCTGACAGGAGTGAGATGATATCTTAGTGTAGTTTTGATTTGCATTTCTCTAGTTGCTAGAGATGTTGAACAATTTTAATCTGCACCTACAGGAAAGAGTTGCCTAGTCCCTCACTCTTTCTTGCTTTTTTACTCTTCAGTTGGCCTCTTTTCCTGCCTGGACTACAGAGGTAAAAATGAGAAGAATTTTGGAGACTGATATTAGTTCCTTTGGCCTTCCTATGAGACCTTCTAATGATAGAGTATGATTTCTACAAAAGTTCTACTTTACCTGATATATGTTAACATCACTGCCTTTGAGAAAAAGAAGAATATGGAATCATATGCCACCATTTAAAAGCAAAGGCAAAAAATTTCAGATCCTTTACCCCCCAACAAGCAATGCTCTGCTGTTTTTATCTAATAACCATTTAATGGAAAGCCTACCCAATTACCTAGTTTATTGCTAAAATCTGGATCATGTATAGAAATTAGCCTGGCAAGGTTCAAATTATGAAAGCAAGTGACATTCTTCAAGTCCTACCTAATCAGGATGGTGGAATGCTGGTAAGGTTCCTGATATGTCTGAGCCTTTAGCCTGATTCATCTGAATCTCTTTTTTTCAATTGAACTAAATTTAACTAATGAAAACCACTTTAAACCAGTTCACCAAACCAGTTCACCTAGTGAATGATCCCCCTATTTACTTATTTGCCTTTAATTCAATTAACATTTGAGTGGTTTTGCATTTGGTCGAGTGCCCCATTCTTTGTTGCCATTTTAACATTCAAGACATTTTTTGTCCCACATTATAAGGGTTTAAAAAACAGTTTGTTCCACAGGTAATTCTTAATTGATGTTGTATTTTAAAATAATTATTTATAAAAGTTTTAGTATTTTTTTAAATATTTATTTTTTGGGTTAGACACAATACCTTTATTTTGTTTATTTATTTATTTTTATGTGGTGTTGAGGATCGAACCCAGGGCCTCGCGCATGCTAGGCAAGCAGTCTACCACTGAGCCCCAAGCCCAGCCTTAAGTTTTAGTATTTTAGGAAATATAGTATTCTTTTGAATAATCATGGAGGGTCTTTTCCTATCTTTTTTCTAATTCAACCTACTACTCTTTAGACCTAAGAGCTGTTTTTAAAAAGCATTTATAATTCTCTCAGTTCAACATTATATATCTTTTAATATTCTTTTTTAAAATACAATTTCAAGCATACTGTTACAGACTGGTAGTAGCTGGTGCTAGCGTTATCTGCAGGCTCAACTGTGATGCTAGGATAGCTAGCAATGTAATCTCTAGGCCTCTGCTCTTCCATGAGATCTCTCCATCTAATCTCCCCAGCAAGGTAGTCAGAATTCTTGCATGGCAGCTCAGGGACTTCAAAACCAATAAAGGGGAAGCTTCCAGACCTTTTAAAAGGTCTGGGGTCAGAAGTCCTGAAATGGTCACTTTTGCCACATTCTATTGGCTTGAATAAATCATAGAGCATTCTCAATCCATGTGGAAGGAAATTGCCCAAAGGCATTTATTAAAAAATATGTGGTCACATTAGTATCTCAAATTTCAAACCAAAACCACAGAGAACATTCAAAACTTACCCCTTCTGTATTTGCAGCTCCACTCTCCAAAAGAAAAAAAAACCTGGCTCATGTGTTCCTCAATTTATTTACTCATTTGCTCAAACTTAGAACTCATAGAAAACAGTTTCAGAAGTGCTATCATATACCACTGTGAGAAAGAAACCTACCAATTAGAGTCCAATATATGTTAACAATTATTTTATTTTGGTAAAATTTAAATACTGTGGAATGCACAAATGCAAAAATCTGAAGAGTACAATTTGATGACTTTTGGCAAATGCACATACTTGCATAATTCATACCTCTAACAAGGTATAGAACAGTTTCATCATCCCAGAAAAAGCCAGACTCCCCCATTCTGATTTTTCACCATAGATTAGACTTGCCTGTTCTTGATCTTCATATAAATGGAGGCATACTCTATGCCTATTTCCTTTTACTAGGACTTTATTGCTGGGGAATATTCCATTCTATTAATATTCCACACATTGTTTATCCATTATCCCCTTAGTGGACACTTAGGATTTTTCTGCTTTTTAGTTCTTTTGAATAAGGCTGCTCTGATTATTCATGTACAACTCTTTTTGTGGACATGTGTTTTTATTTCTGTTAGAAAAATACATGGAAATTGAACTGCTGAATTATAGAGCAGATACATATTTAATTTTATAAGAAATTTTCAAGACTTTGTTTAAAGTGGTTGTACCCTTTTATACTCCCACAGAAATGCATATTTCTGGTTGTTCTTCATTTTCACTGGTGGTACCAGTCATATTAGACATTCCAGTAGATATGTACTGGTATACCATTGCTGTGTAAAATTTCTTTCCTCTGATAACAAATTATGTTTCATGTGCCTATTTGGCATTCATTTCTGTTTTTCTATGAAATGTAATTCAACTATTTTGCCCATTTCAAGCAAGAAAGGGGACCATTTGTCTTTCATAATTGAGGTTTTGAGGTTTTTCTGAAATTCTTAATATAAGTCCTTTGTCAGATATATTGCGTTAGTTAAGGTCTTCCCGAAAGCAAACACCAAAATGGAATTAAAAGAGCAAGAGTTTGGGGAAATGCCCTTAAATAATAAAAGAAGGAGCAGAAGTAGGCAAGGAGAGCCTCACACTATGAACAGAGCTGAAATTCCAAACAAGAGTGAGGAAAGGAAGGAGGGTGGATAGCAAGAACTTCAGGTTGTCAAAGTAGTCCTGAGAGTTTCCACCAAGGTAATGGCAGCACAAGAGCAAAGATCATCCTAGTATACCATTACCATGTTCAATTGCAGACTGGGAATATTCTGAAGATAGTGTGATCTCTACATGAATGCTGAGTTGAACTCAGAAGGTGTAGCAGCTCGAGGTTTCCAGCTAAGTACATTTTTTATAGCAGGTTCTCCCTATGGAAGACTGAAAGAGCATATTCCCATTACTGCCAAATTCCATCCTTGTGTCATTTGTATCTTCTTCATCCAGGTTCAGAAAGCAACATTTCCATGGTTACTATGGGATTTGAATGGGAAATTTAAAAGAGGCACGTTAGTGGGATGAATTACAGCCTACACTGCTACAATTGATCTTCAGACAATAAATGTTGCACATCTTCTCCATCTTTTATTATCCATTGTAAGGCCCCCCTCATTCTGAGCTATTACCTCTGCAAGTCTTGCTGATCTAACTCATTATCTGAACATTGATTCTTGAGGGATTTGAGCCCTTGGAAAAAAATCATATCCCTCTCAGGATGGAATAATTGTACAGATCCATCTCAATTATAATTGCACAAGAGAATTATAAGAGGTGCATTGGAATGCAGAAAAATTAAAAATAAATGTGATTCATGGTATTAATAAGAGAGAAAACATGATCACCTAAACAGATAAAAAAGCAATTGAAAAATTCAACATAATTTCTAATGAAAACATTCAGAAAATTGTGAATGAAAGGGAAATTTTTCAACTTGATAAAGAACCTCATATAAATCCTACATCTATCATCACAATTAAAAGTGATATATCCCATATATCCCTGTTTGCATCTAGAATTTCTAAGGAAATACTGTTGATTGCTATGACTAATGGAGCACTGTGGTATGGATAATTAAAATCAAACAAATAATCTCAAAGAACTACCAAATCTTTGTCCAAAAGATCATTAAAAGGTACATATATCGACTTCTTTTCAACTTTGCATGGAAAGTTATAGTAATTGCAATAGGCAAAAATAAAAGGCATACAGATTAGACAGGAATAAGTAAAACTGTCTTTATTCACAGATGATATGATTGTCTATGTAAAATAATCTGATTTAACTGCAGAAAAGCTAAGAGAACTAAAAAGTGAATTTATCAGTGTTGCCAACATTGTATTAGTTAATGCTGCCAATTTTACCAGTAACTATGATGAAGGGCACACTATTGTGGTTTTAATTTTGTGAGTTCTGTTATAACAATCTAGTATGCATTTCTAGGCTACAAAAATCACAACTGTCTCAGTTAATAAAACTTCAGAGCCCTAGGTAATGACCTCTATCTAGCACTACCAGATTGCATATCACCCAGGTTTTTAAGATTACCATGTTATGCTGTGGCTTACATTCTGGTAAAACAGGACTTGTAGAGTAAGACCATGGCCATAAGTATACAGATGCAAACTCAGAGCCTATATTCATCCAGCCTTCTACTTCCATACTGCCATACTTTCCCAAATTCCTTCAGATGACAACAAATTAGTTTTCATCTTTGCATTCTTCCCAACCTCCAATTTTATCACAAGACACTCACAAAGATGGTCCTAATCCTTTTTAACCACTTACCACTCATTTTATCAATGGATTTTCAACCTCCTCTATGTAGTGAGTCACAGAGTTCTGATGAATATGTCTTCCCTTATTTCTAGGGGCTATTCAAGGTCCTGTAGAGGGATACTCACTTCTTATTCAACACATTTAGGCTGCCTTCTAAGCAATGAAAAACATTCTAATGTTTATATCTGTGCATATTGTAATTTTCCACATATCTGACATCCACAGTTTGCACCACTCCACCCACAATAACCACTCTTTTTATGATTGTTATTATATCCCCTGAAACTTCCCTGAATCCCTGTTCTTATATGCCCAGGTCAGAAAATACCTAAAGATCTCTTACATTACTAAGGTGGACTTCTAAGTAGCCCTCTGATATATCATTGTTTAGTTCAAGGAGTATACTGCCAGTGCATAGTGTTCAGGGATAACATTTCATGGAGAAACTTCTTCATGGAGGATTTACACCACCGGCCTGTGGCAGAAACTATAAGAGACCATTATCATGGGAGTCATTGTCATGGAAGTCATCAACTCAACAATTTTTTGATCTTGGCAATCTTCAACAATGAGATTGTTGTCCATTCATCACTACTAGAATTCTCTTTTGAAAATTGCTTGTAGTTGATTTCAGTAAACCAAATTTACTCCATAACATTTACTCTTACCTTGGCTTACCACTATGCCAAGACATCAGAAGCAGAGATTAAGTTAATCATATTCCTCTGTTAAAATATTGTCATCATTGGTTGATGCAAGACCCTCTCATTTTATTTCTCCCTCTTATGATTTAGATATTAGGTGACCCCAAAAGCTCATGTATGACACAGTGTAAGAGAGTTAAGAAGTTAAAGGATTGGGTTATTAGAGGCTTAACCTAAACAGTGCACTAATCCCCTGATAAGTATTAACTGGATGGTAACTATAGGTAGGTAGGGTGTGGCTGGAGGAGCTGGTGATGAGGGGAGTTCTTCCTTTCTGCTTCCTAGTGTGGTGTCCTGAGCTGCATTGTTCCACCACACTCTTCCACCATGACATTCTGTCTCACCTCCAGCCCTGAGGAATGGAACTTGCTGCCTATGGACTGACACCTCTGAAACTGTGAGCCTCAAATCCACTTTTCATCCTTATAATTGTTCTTGTCAGGTCTTTTAGTCACGCTGAAAAAATTTGACTAAAACACTTCCCATTCCCTTCTCTCTATACACATAGGTAACCATTCTATTGTGCTTAATACACATATTTTTGTTTCTTGCTATAAAATATTTATTGTTCATTTTGTAATTATGTTCTTAAATTTCAACAAATATTATATTATGCATATCATTTTTCCCTTACTCTTTCCATTACTAAGCCTTGATTTTAAGACTTTTCTATGTGGTTACATGTATAAGTTCTCCTAACTGCTGCACAGTACTACATAAGATTCATCCATCATATTTTATCTATCCACACTCCTAGTGATAGTCATCCAGATTACCCCAAATTCTCACTACCAGAAACAAAGTCACAATGATTATCTTTAGACTTAACCCTTTATGGGCATGTGTGGAAATATTTTTAAAAAAATACTTCCAGGAGCAAAACTGCTGTGTCATTCTGTATCTTATAATTAATCCTGTTTAGTAGTACAAGATTTTTCTACAGAATGACTGCACCAGTCTACTCCCATTAACCATGAAAGGTTCCTAAATACCTTCATACACCACCACTTGAGCATTCAATTTTGAAGTATTTACCAGTCTAACTGACTACTAATGAGTTAGAACAGATCTTTGAATGTATGTTGGTCTTTAGTTTTCTTTTAATATTATGTATTCATCTCTTGTCACACTTTTTGTTGGTGTGGATTTTTTCTTATTGATTTGCAATTCTTTGTGTATCTAGATTTAATCTTTTTATTTCCTCTTATTCTACCATGTGTTAACCCCACTGCCCATAACTGCCAAATAAATCTCTGTATTCTTTCAAGTTTTGCTTAACAAAATCAGTTTATGCCCATGACATAAATGCATTTTCCTATATCTTCTAATAACTGTATCATCCTTAGCCATTGAGATCTTTAATCTATCTGAAAGACATATTTTGGACATGGTTTTAGGAAGGAATGCAGTTTATTTTTGTCTCCATAACATTCAGATTTCCTATCACCATTTCCTATATAATCATTCAGTACTGATTGTGGTGCCATATTCATCATAAATTAGGTACACCTGAGTACACACACACATACACACACACAAATGCACACACAAACATATCTGCTTTCCTGGAAGTTTCTATTCCATTGATTTTAATCTGCTTTTGTGCAATGAAATGCTAAGTTTGTTACTATAAATATAGTATATATTTTAATATTTAATATAGCAAGTGTCCCCTTTGTTTTCTCTTTAAAATTAACTTAGTTATTTTTACTTCTTTATATTTCCATATAAATTTTGGAATAAGTTTATTAATACTTCAAAAAACTCAACTGCATGTTTTAGAATTACATTGAATTCAAATATTAATTTGGGAAAACATACCTTTCTAATATCATATCCTGGTCATGAGTATGGTTACCCTCTACATTTCTTCCGAATATGCTGTATGCTCTTTATTAGAATTGGAAATTTTCTACACAGATATTTTACATATTTCTAATTGTTGAGTTATTAAAATTGTGTAGTATTTTATGCTATTGTGAATGATACCTTGTTCATTTTATTTTCTTACTGATTATTAGTGATGTAAAGAAATGTCATTGGTTTTGATAATTTGACTTTTATATGACTACTGAACTCTGTTATCATTTTTAATATTTTATTTAATTCACTGGTTTTCCTGGGCATATCATATAATTTACAAATAGTGAGTGTTTTGGGCTGGGGTTGTAATTCAGTGGTAGAATGCTTGCCTCCCATGCATGAGGCCCTGGGTTCGATCCTCAGCACCACATAAAAAATAATAAATAAATAAAAATAAATATATTGTGTTCATCTACAACTAAAAAAATTTTTAAAAAGTGAGTGTTTTCTTTCTTTCTTTTAATCCTTTTCCACATCATTCATTTTTTTCCAATATTGACCAAAGTCTCAAGTATTAAATTAAACAGTAATAGTTAAAACTAGGCATCTTTATTCGGTTTCCATTATCAAAGGAAATGTATATGAAGTTTCTTATTTAGAAGTAAAATATTTGCTATGATTTTTTGTTTGAGAAACTTTCTCAAATTGAAGAAGTTGCCTTTTATTACTGGATTGTAAAGATGTTTTATCACAAATATATATTGCACTTTGTCAAAAGAATTTACTGCATTTATTGAGATAATTATGTGTATTTCTTCTTTAGTAATATGAATTATAATGATAAATTTTGTTATTAAACCAATCTTGCATTTTCTGTGATAAAACTCATTGATCAAGGTGAATTTTACTTGTTGAAGTCTTTATTGATGTTGGATAACTAATTTTATTTAGCATTTTGTATTTAAATTCTCAAGTGAAATGGTCCTATCATTTTCTTAGCATGTATTTTTCTTAATTTATTTCAAATCAAGATTACACTAATCTCATAAAATAAATTTACAGCTTACATTTATTTTTGTTTTATGAAAACATTATGAAAAATAAACAAACTCTTCTTTTCAAATTTTGTGAAGCCATGCATGGTCGTGCATGACTGGAGTCCTAGTGATTTGTGAAACTGAGGCAAGAGGATTCCAAGTTCAAAGTCAGTCTCAGCAACTTAACATCCTAAGCAACTTAGTCAGACCCTGTCTCTAAATAAAATACAAAAAAGGGTTGGGGATGTAGCTCTATGATAAAGGTCCCCTGGGTTCAATCCCTGGTATCAAAAAAAAAGTTTGGTGGAACCCATTTTTAAAAGCATCTGGAGCTGGAGTTTAAGGCAAAGGGAGGTCTTTGATTACTATATCAGCTTCTTAAATACTTATTGTCTATTAAAATTATTTATTTCTTCTTAAGTCAGTTTTGGCATTTTATATTTTTCAAGTGACTTATCCATTTCTCCTAACTTTTCAAATAGCACGAATTTCTTCCTTTCTTTCTTTTAGTTTGAAAGCAGCTTATTTATGGTATATACAATTTCTTCATGGTGAATACACATGTGATGATCTGTACTCAGAAAATGGAATTATGTTGAAAATAATATACACACAACAAACAAGTTTCTTTGTAGTTACCAAAAAAATTTTGAATACATAAAATAATATTGAAACTATGTAAACGCTATTAACTTGAATAGTTAGTAGGTATAGAGGAAGAAGCATCACACTCCAATAAAACATATAACCAGCATTCCTTTACTTGGCATGCGCAGGGCGCTGGGTTTGATCCTCAGCATCACATAAAAATAAAGATGTTGTGTCCACCGAAAACTAAAAAATAAATATTAAAAAAATATCTCTCTCTCTTCTCTCTCTCTCTCTCTGTCTCTCTCTCCCTCTCTCTTTAAAAAAGCACTTTTTAATTTTTCTCTTTATAATTCAAAAAAACTGTGGTTATTACAATTCCCACAAAAGTGAGGTGCTGAATAGATATAGTAAGCAGGAACTATGCCTACTATATAATAACCTTTGTAATTTCTTATTTAACCCAATTTTGCTAATCAATCTCAATCACAATGTACATCATAGTGCCTGGGATGGCAGGCCCCAACTCAAGTGTAAAGAATTTGCCAATTAGCAGATGCAGAGGGTTTAAGTGGGTTTTAATCACACAATAAAACTCTTGGACTTAATTTAAATTACCATCATTTAGAGATAAAATTGCCCCCTCTAACGTGGTTTAGTTTTTACCAAAGTTAATGATATTTTAGCCCTTTGGAAAATATGGAACCAGCCTAAGTGTCCCTCAAAAGATGAATGGATAAGGAAAAAATACATATATACATATACATATATATATATATAAATACATATATACATATACATTTATATATGTATATGTATATGTATGTATACATACACACACAACAGAGTTTTACTCAGCCATGAAGAAGAATGAAATTATACAATTGGCTGGCTAATAGATGAAACTGAAGTGCATCATATTAAATGAAATAAACCAGACTCAGAAAGTCAAGTCTGGAATGTTTTCTCTCATATGCAGAAGCTAGAGAGGAATGAGGAATTTTTAAAAAATAATATTTCATAAAAATAGAAAGGAAAACCCTAGAGTATAGGAAGGGGAGGGAGGGAGGGAGGGAGGGAGGGAGGGAGGGAGAGAGAGAGAGAGAGAGAGAGAGAGAGAGAGAGAGAGAGGAGGAACTGACCAAATTATGTGTGCATGTATGAATATGTACAACTATAATGCACTAATTTTAAAAATTAATAGAAGGAAGACTAACAGATTAGAGGTAGGGGTTTGGGAGAGGGAGTGAGAGAAGGGGGTTGCTGTGAGGATTGAAATTGAGTAAATTATTTTATATGAATTTATGAATATGTCAAAATGAACCCCACAATTATGTATAACTATAATGCACCAATAAAAAACTTAAAAAATAAGATAGATAGTTGTTGTATGCCTTAAATGTCTAGTTTTCAGATTTGGCATACTCAAATTACTTGAAACTAGTAACTTTACTAAAATGCCTTTTGATGCCACTAAATCAGCACAAATATTCAACTCTTACTGTTCTTAAAAAATTAGACTTTCAGCTTGCCTCCTTAAAATTTTTTATAAATGGCACTCGTGAAAGTATGGATATCAAAGGTGAGCATTAGTTTCCAAAGGGCTAAAATATCATTAGTTATTTTCAAAAACAACTGTGAGGGAGTCTTCATGAACATCTTTGAGAAATACCTTGTAGAAAGCCCTGCTGGAGCTATGAAACATCACCATCAGCTCTGCCACATTACAACTATCAGCATTTCTTTCCTTTAAAAAATTTTTTTTTAGTTTTTGATAGACCTTTATTTTATTTATGTATTTCTGTGTGGTGCTGAGAATCGAACCCAGTGCCTCACACATGCCAGGCAATTGAGCTGCCACTGAGCCACAGCCCCAGTTCCATGCATTTATTTCTACATATTATTCTATTACTTTTAAATCTCTGTTGTATCAAAAGCTGTTTTTATTATATATGTTTCTTTGCATATTTCCTTCCCCCACCTCCAGACCGAGGATCAAATCTAGGGCCTCATGCATGCCACTCAATTGCTCTATCACTGAACTACATCCCCAGGGCCTGAATATTATCTTTATATTGGTAAGTTTCACCACAGATTCATCTATTTTAATTACTACTTTTTAAAGAACCAAATTAGGTATTTTTATTTTTCTGGTCTTTATTATTCTCTATTTTGTTTATATCTGTTTATTATTTCCTCCCTTCTTATGTACATCTGCTCTGTTACTCTTTTTCCACCTTGCTGGGTTGAATATTTATATAATTTATTTTTAAGTTTTGTGGATCTTAAAAATGTGTTCATTTAAAGGCATCCATTTTCCTTTAAATATTGCCTGATCTATGTCTGATAAATTTTGATATGGAATGTTTTTATTATCATAGAGTTCTAAATATTTATTTAATATCCTTTGTAATTTCTTATTTAACCCAAGAGTTTAAAATCTCAAAGGACTATTTAGTAAAATCAAATTTAGTAAATCAACTCATGGATTGATTTTTGTATATTTTGTTTATTCCTAATTGTATTGTTTTTTGTATATTTCTAATTGTATTGCATGTCATCAGAAAATAATCAGAACAATATGGACCTTATGGAATTTTTTGAGTCTTCACCTATGGCCTAGTACATTTTTGGTTTTTAGGAATATTCCCTGTGTGTTCTAAAAGAAAAATCATTCTCTACTGTTGTTTATAGAACTCTACATTGTTAATAGTTTAAGCTTATTTTATACATTCTTCAAGTCTTCAATATATCTATTTACTTTTTAAAAAGTTTTATTCTTTTTTGTTTAATAATGTTATTGTATTTTGTAAACATTTATTTAATTGATTTCTTTTTCTGTGGTGCTGAGGATTGAACCCAGTGCCTCACACATGCTAGGTAAGTGCTCTACCACTGAGCCACAACCCCAGCCCTCTATTTACTTTTTGTGCTTGCTTTTAAAATTTTCTTATTTAAAATAATTTTAGATTTACAATAAAATTTAAAAGATGATAATACAGAAATTATTGATATATACCCTCTGTCCAGCTTCCCTTAACATTAACATTTTATACACATAATACATTTATCAAAACTAAAAATTAACATTAGTACAATACTATTAACTAAACTTTATTCTGGCTTGTTCATTAATGTCTTTTTTGTTTGTTCCACAATCCAGTAACATAATATTGTATGTAGTAATCATATTTCCTTAGTTTCCACAAATTGGCAAGTTTCTCAGACTTTCCCTGTCCCTCAAGACCTTAAGAAATTTGAATAAAACTATTCAGATATATTGTATAACGTCTCTCAGTATGGGTCTGTCTGATGTTTTATTATGTCTCTAATATACCTTTCTCAATACATCATATGAAGTGGTACATGTTACCAACATATTAAGTCACCCTTTTCCCCTTGCCAATCTCTTTTCATAAGAAGTGAGTCTCTTTAAGATGAGTTCACATTCAATTAAAGAGAATATTTTTTGATACTAGTGACTGAATCCAGGGGTGCTTTACTACTAATTCACATCCTCATATCCCCAGCCCTTCTTTATGTTTTATTTAGAGACAGGGTCACTAAGTCCTTAGGGCTTCACTGAGTTGCTGAGCTTGGTTTCAAACTTGTAATCTTCCTGTCTCAGTCTCCTGAGCTCCTGGGATTATAGGAGTGTGCACCCAGCTGTAAAGAGAAATTAAGGTCCAGTTCTGACGTTAAAGTATCAGAATTTGTGGACATTTGTTAAAACCACCACAATAATTAATAGATTTGAAAAATATACACCTTGAGGTTATACAAGCAGAACCAGTTTCTCCCACTACTTTTAGCTTTGATCAGTGAATCTTGCCATCAGCATTTATTACTGTTATGTTCTTATGGTAATTTTTCTATTTCACTAATTTCTTCCATATTTATTTGTTGGAATTCTTTGGTAAGGAAAATTCACTCTTTTCCTCTTTATTCATCCATTTATTACTTCTTTCTTTTAATCTTTTTCATATTGGTATGGATTCATGGATATTTTGTCCTCTGGATACCGAAATTATTATTTATCTTGCAGTACTGGGGGTTGAACCCAAGGCCTTGCACATGTTAGGCAAGTGCCCTACCACTGAACTATATACCCAGAATTTTTAAATTTTTATTTTGTTAAAGCTTTTCACTAAGTTGCCCAGGGGGCCCTCAAACTTGCTGAAACTTCCCTCAAACTTCCTCCTGCTTCAATAGCCTAAGTAGTTGGGGTTACAGGGTTATAACTATGTATCACCACACCTTGTGAGTATTTATTTTATATCTCAAATTATTCCAGATTTAGGTACTGGGGGCTCTTTTAAGTCTTGTTCTTGTATCTTGTGATGTGACATATTCCCATCTCTGCTTAATTTTTAATCTGTTTGATCATCAGATTTTGAGAGTATGTTAAAATCTCCATCAATTGTTGGTTAAATTTCCCATGCAAGTCTATAGGTGGTTGCTTAATCTATCTTGAGGCTGTGTGTGTGTGTGTGTGTGTGTGTGTGTGTGTGTGTGTGTGTGGCCATTTTGGCTCCATATTCTTGCCCACATTTTCTTCATCCCTTACAATATCCTTTATTTAAAATTGTAATTCTATATTTTTACACTATAAGGATGTGCTTTTTTGCCACATTACACCTTAGAACACATTAATGTCTTCCATTCTCCACTCTAGGTTGCAATCTAAAGTCCCTGTATGGTTTATAAGTCATTTCAGAACCTACCCCTTGACAACTCCTCTACACTCACCCCAGATCACTTTAGCACAGGCACCCTTTAGTTCCTGTGCTATTCATAACAGCTTTCATTTTCCTCAGTATCTGTGTCTTGTGATGTGACATGCCCAAACCACTCTGATCTGAGACTTATGCTTTCTGGTATACTACCATGGTATGACTCTTCCTTACCACTCTTACATTGCTTCACTTCTTCTTAACCTTTCCTTGGCTGTCTTTTTCTCTTAAACTATAAATGTGTGTGTGTGTGTGTGTGTGTGTGTGTGTAAAAACAATGAAAATAAATCATTCAAATGACTATCTGGTTCCCAACCTTCATGGCAACACTAAAAATAAACTCAAGGGATATGCTTTATGACCACAAAGTACACAAGCAACATAGTCATTTACCTGAATACACATGGGACGGCATCTCAAGGCACATATCAAAAGTGGAATTGTGGCTCTAACCCCAAGGAGAGAATATTGAGAGCAAGAGAGTAGGAATCTTGTCCTGTCTTAAGTAACAAGTATCTAGGTCATCAAGAGCAAGCCTCTTGCCCTTTGGGAACCTGAGATTCCTCATCAACCAAAATACATTAACCCAACTCTTAGCTTTCTATTCAAGACAAAAAATGTATACACACAAAGACTTGTACATGAATATGAAGAGTAGCATTATTTAACCAAAAGTGGTTAAAACTGGAAATAAATCAAATGTCTATCAGCTGGTGAATGGTCAAACAAAAGAGTTATATCTATACAAAGAAATCCTATTTTCCAAGAAAAACAAATAAAACACTGATATGTGACACAACATGGATGAACCTCAAACACTTTATATTAAGTGCAAGAAGACAGATACGAATGATCACATATTATGTATGTGATTTTATCTTCATGAAATGTATAGAAAAGAAAATCTACTGAGACTTTAAAAAATAGATTAGAGGTTGCCTGGAGAACTAGGGTAGAAATGTGGAGTCAATGCAAATGGGCATGAGTGGTATTTTGTTGACAATAAAAGTGTTCTAAAATTGTATTGTGGTGGTGATTATAGAACTATGTAAACAGAAAAATACATTAAATGGCACACATAAAACAAATAAAACTGTTACATAAACCAAAACTCAATTAAATTGTTTTTTAAAAAAACTAATAATAAATAAACCTTAATTCAAGGATGTTGTTAACAGCCTCTTTAGGGAAAAAAAAGAAAAAAAACACCTCTTTAATTGCTGGAAAACTGTCAACCCATGATGGCATACATACTATATCAAGAAATTTAATCATTGACATCAAATACTAAGTTTTTTTCTTGAAGTGATAAGTCAAATTTGCTCAATTGAGAAAACATTTCCCAAATTCCCATGTGAACATTATTTTTTAAAGTTTTTTAAAAATGAATTCCATGGACTGTGGATATAGCTCAGTTGGTAGACTGCTGACTTGGCATGAACAAGACCCTGGGTTTGATCCCCAGCACCAAAAAAAATTAATTCCATTAAAAACAATGCTCCTAGTTCATCTGACAACTCAAAAGATTACATGTATTTTCTCAAGACAAACATCATTTCAGTAGGCAAAAGTGCTTTGTAGATAATTTCCATTTTATCACATAGAATACTTTTTAAAAACCATTTACTTAAGGGTTAAAGTCTAACAAAATTGATAAGTTTTACTGCTTCATCAAGGCCATTCTTAAGTGTAACAGACATTTTGTTTTTACTGTGAGACCTGTGAGTGCATGGTGGTAAAGAATAAGGTGATTTTCAATGCTGGAAAACTGTCAACCCATGACAGTGCTACTTCCTTGATTCATGCTAC
This sequence comes from Ictidomys tridecemlineatus, assembly GCF_052094955.1. NCBI lineage: Eukaryota > Metazoa > Chordata > Mammalia > Rodentia > Sciuridae > Ictidomys > Ictidomys tridecemlineatus. The sequence goes on from NC_135493.1 coordinate 78,360,827, forward strand.
GACAGCACTAGTTTCACCCATCATTGCTTTTAAAGTATGAGCACAAATGTCAACAGAAGAAAAAGGAAAATAACATATTAATGTTATTATAAAAATAGTTTTGACCTTAAAGACATCCTGAAAGGAATTTGGGGAACCCCAAGGATCTATGAAAAACACTTTTAGAACTGCTGATTTAGAGACTATCTTGAGCATGTACACCAGAATACATTTATTCAAATGTTCAAAGTAGAATTATTTTTAATTTAAACAAGCTGGAAACAACTGAAATGTTCAGCAACAGAAGAATGAATAATAAATTAAAATACATACATTTGTATATTGGAATACTTCACAGAGGTAAAAATTAACTAAAATTATAAATAGTGATATAGATTGATCTAAAAAACTTAATGTTGATAATATTCATCTACAGTCATGATAAATTTAACATTGAAGAGATTTTTCCTCTTATCATAAATAAATAGAAAACCTATGAAAATATACAAAACAGTAGGTTTCAGGCAATAGACAATAGGCAGAAGGAAACTGTGATCCATGAATGAAAATTTAAAGGTGAGATGAACCTCAAAATTGCACAGGCATTCTGAACCTGGAACAGGAAGGGTTATTCAGCAGGGTATTGTAGTTTGGCCAAGTTGAAGAAAGAGATCAGAGTTGAGGAATACTGACACAACTGGAAACTGCAGGTCACTATTCCATAAGAATGCAAACAGGGACTCTAGAAATTTGCAGAGATCCTCTTGAGAGTTTATGTTGAAAATGAAGACTTGCATGCAAAGAGTGGAACTTCAAGAGACAGAGTAAAAAAAAGACAAATCTCATACCAGTTTGAATGACATTACAGATATGAGTAGAAAGAATGACGAGTCCTTGCAAATTACTCAGAACATGTAGAAGAGCCCATAAAAGGACCATGCCTTAGTGATGTGGCTAAATTCTCATTAGAATAAAGGATATTCTAATCTTTCACTACGGAAGCATGAAAGTAAACCTCAAATATTTCAAAGTAAGCAAGTAACTAAACTACTGCCAGAAAAAAGCTCAACATTCCTTAAAGAAGACAGCAAAATTCCAACACTCTACAGTATGAAAAAAACCTTTTTTTGGTGTGGAGGATTTAACCCAGGGACACGTTAACACTGATTTGCATCCCCAGACCTTTTTATTTTTTATTTTGAGACACGGTCGCACTAAGTTGCTGAGGGTCTTGCTAAGTTGCTGAGGCTGGTCTCAAACATTCAATCCTCCTGCCTCAGCCTCCCAAGTCACTGAAATTTACAGGTACAGATGTGTACTAAGGGCCCACCTATAGCATAAAATTTAAAACATCTAACATCTTATTGAAATGTAGTGAAGAAGCTCAAATGCATGAAAATGTAATTTACAGTAAAGAAAAAATCAGTCAATAAAAATAAACTCATACATGACAAATGCAATGGATCTAGCAGGTGATAGTAATTTATAAGCAATGTTCAAATATTCTAAGGAAACTATGAACATGGTGATGAGAAAAATTCAATTTAAAAATATAATGAAAATAAACTTTTGGTGATAAAAATGATATACAAAAGAAGTAACTCATTGAATGTGAGCATATTAGACACTGCAAAAGATATGATCAGTAAACTTGAAAAATAGCAATAGAAAATTATCAAAATGAAACAGAGAAATCAAAAGACTAACAAACAGAGCTTTGTTGACATAAATAATGGAAAATAAATGTAACTGAAATCCTAGAACAAAACAATGAAAAATATTTGACTAAAACATAGCTAAAAGTTTGCTAAATTTGGTGAAATATATGATCCCATAACTCCAGTAGTCTAAACTCAAGTAGTATAAACACAAAGAAAACCACACCAAGCCACATTAAAATAAAATTCCTGAAAACTATAAATAAATAACAAATTTAAAAACAGTCACAGAATAAAAATCTATTAAGTACATAGGAACAATGATAATAATGATCATAGCCTTCCTATTAGAAACTATGTATATCAGAAAACAGTAGAATATTTTTACAGCCCTGAGAGAAAAATCTAACAGTTAACTGGGAATTCTATAAGTAGCAAAAATATCTGTAAATATGGTTGAGAAGTAAAAATCTTTTCAGACAAAGAAAACCTGGAAGAAAATTCATCACTAGCAGATAGGCACTGAAAGAAACAATAAAGAAATTTCTTCAGGAGGAAGGAAATAATATGAAATGCAGCCTTTGATCTACATCAGGATTTTCTAAAGAATGAGCATTTTCAGCCAGGTAATTTTTTATTATTGTGGGCTGTCCTGTGAACTGTCCCATTCATTTGGCAGTATCCCTTGCATGTACACACTAGGTGCTACCATTACCTTCCAGTTGTGACTACCAAAAATATCTCCAAACATTGCCTAATGTTTCTGTGGAAGTGGATAAATCACCACCTGAGAATCATTAATCTACACAAATGAATGTAGAGGGCAGAAAATTACAAACATATGATAAAAAATGTAAATGCTTTTTTTCTTGCTTTTAATGTCTTTAAAATAGAGTTGTCTACATAAGCAAAAGCAACAATGTATTATGGAGCTGAAAGCATATCTAAAATTAAAATGGATTGCAGAAATAGTACAAAAGATGGAAGTGAGGAAATAGAAGTATATTGTAAAGTACTGCCATTTTACATGAAGTCGTAGTATCATTTGAAAGTAGAGTGGTGGGTTGTATCCTTATATTGTAAACTAGATCATCAACTCTCTCAAAATTTTGTTTTATCAGAATCACTTGGAGAGTTTGTTAAAAATCAGAATGATGAGATCTGGCATGGTGGTGCAGGTTTGTAGTCCCAGCAGCCCAAGAGGCTAAGGCAGGAGGATCACAGGTTTGAGGCCAGACTACACAACTTTGAAAGACTCTGTCTCAAAATAAAAAATAAAGAGGGCTGGGGATGTCGTTCAGTGGTAAAGTGCCCCTAGGATGAGAGAGGTCTTTGAATTTACATTTCTAAAATGTATTTGGGTATTATTATTGCATGTTTTGAGAACAATGACTTTAAAGCAATTCCTAAAAAGTAGAGGTAAAACTGGATAGAAAGAACAAACAAACCCCATGTAAGTATAATATGTCAAAATATACCATACTATTATGTATATCTAAAAACAAATTAAAAATTGGAAAAATATATAATGCAAGAAAAAAGAAATAGAAATTCTGAATATGAGATAAAAGAAATAAAATATAGAATGGCAGCAAAAGGAAGGACAAGGAAATATAACATTAATTTAAATTTCCAGATACCTTTCCAGGCCTCTCACTCCCCAAGACAATCTCTCTCCCAGGCCTATAACTCTCCAATTTCTCAGAAATCTATAATCTTAAAGTTACTATAAATTCATTATACTTAAAGTTACTATAAATTATGATAATTACCTTATGAACTGTTACTTAGGCCACCAATAAATAGATTAAGCAAAGACACATATAATATTTTTAAAAGCCTATAATTTAGGGGATTTTCCAATGTTACCTATCTGTTAGATAATTGGGACCACATCAGTCTAAGGATCCTGAGAACAAACAGACTGATGTCATATTCACATACCTTCCCATGACCACTGCTCACCAAGTTTCCTTTAAAAGAAGAACCTGAAATTCCCAAAAGCATCTCTCACTCTCTAGATGACCAGAATTCTCCCTTGCATATGTATTTGCTTTATTCCCAAAGTGCATCTCTCTTGAGATAGTCTACATTCTCCCTTGAATATATATTTACTTTCTTAAATAAAACTCAACCCATGTCTCTGACTGGCACATACTGAAATTCTTTTCTGTCACATATGCCAAGGATCTCACTTGTCCTGAGTTGAGTTTTCCCTCTCTCAAGGAACTCTTTGGACCCTCTTCCAGTGACTAACAGACCTTTAATAAGTAAAAAGATTTTAATCAGTAAATGAAAACTAGGTAGAGCAATTAGACAAGAAAAAGGAATGAAAGTAACACAAATGGGAAAGGAAGAAGTAAAATTGACTCTGTGTTCTGGCAATGTGATCTTACATATAGAAAATCTTAAAGACTCTACCAATAATTATTAGAATTTATAAACAAAGTCAGTAAAGTTGCAAGATAGTAAATCAAGACAAAAATCAGTAACATTTCTATATACTAACAACAAATTACCAAAAAAAAAATTAAGAAAACAATCCCACTTATGATCACACCAAAAAATGAAATATTAGCAGTAAATTTAGCCAAAGAAGTGAAAGGTATGGGTACTAGAAACAATAAAACATTGATGAAAGAAATTGAAGATAACACAAATAAATGTAAAGATATCTTATGTTCATAGATAAGAATTAATATTGCCAAAATGTACATATCACTGAAAGCCATTGATGAATTCAATACAGTTCCAAAATCAATCTTCACATAAATAGAAAATCTACCTTAAAATTTGTATAGAAACACAGAAAACCTCAAATAGTCAAAGCAATTTCAACCTAAAAGAACAAAACTTAGTGCCTGACTTCAAAATCTATTACAAAGCTATAGTAATCAAAATAGCAATTAAAATACTGGCATAAAAACAGGCACATTGAATAGGCTAAATAGCCCAGAAATAAAGTCAAGCATGTATGGTGGGCTGAGTTTTAACAAAGGGACCAAGACCACACAATGAGGACAGGACAGTCTTTTCAATAAATGATATTGAGAAAACTGGATAACCATAGGCAGAAGAATGAAATTGGATCCTTATCTCACACTGTACACAGAAATCTTTTCAAAATGGATTATAAATTTAAATGTAAGACCTGAAACTACAAAGGTCCTAAAAGAAAGCATAGAGGAAAAGTTTCATGATATTGGTCTGGGCAGTGATTGCTTGGATATGACCCCCAAAACACAGTAAATGGAAGCTAAAAATTAAGAAATGGGATGATATCAAACTACAAACTTTCTGTGTAGCAAATAAAACCTTAGCAGAGTAAAATGGCAATCCAAGAAATGGGAGAAAATATTTGCAAACCATACACCTGATAAGGAGCTAATATTATAAAATATATAAGGAAGTCAAACAATTCAAGAGCAAGAAAACAAATAATCAAATTTAAAAAATGGCAAAGATGCCATATTAGTGACTGTTATATTCTGCTACCTTTCCTATCCTCTACTATCATGTAAAAATGTGGTTGTGTAACCGATGTGATTCTGCAATCTGTATTTGGGGTAAAAATAGGAGTTCATAACCCACTTGAATCTAATGTATGAAATATGATATGTCATGAGCTTTGAAATGTTTTGAACAACCAGTAAAAAAATGGCAAAGAACCTAAATAGCCACATCTGAAAAATACATACGAATTAACAACACTCGTATAATAATGCTCATTATCACTGATTGTTTTTGTCAGCTTTTTTGTGACTGTGACCCAACTAGCACAATTGTAGAGGAGGAAAAATTTATTTGGGTACTCACAGTTTCAGAGGTCTCAATCCATAGGCAGCAGGCTCCATTCCTTGGGGCTCTAGGTGAGGCAGGACACCATGGTGGAAGAGTGTGGTAGAGGGAAGTGGCTCACATGATGATCAGGAAACAAAGAGAGAGAGAGAGAGAGATCTTCACTTTCCAGATACAAATATATACTCAAAGCCATGCTCCCAATGTCCCACCTCTCCCAGCCACGCCCCACCTGACTTCAATTACCACTCAATTAATGGTGATTAATTCATCATTTGGGTTAAGACTCTCATAACCCAATAATTTCTCCTCTAAACCTTCTTGCATTGTCTCACATGAGTTTTGGCGGGGGGTACTTAACATCCAAACCATAACACTAATTATCAGGGAAATAAAAATTAAAACCACAATTAGATATTGCCTCATATTTACTAGAATGGTTATTATCAAAAGCAAAAGAAGAAAAAGACAAAAGATAACAAGTGTCAGTGAGTGTATAAACAAAAGGAAATGTTTTCACTATTAGACTACAAATTAATACACCATTATGGAAAACAATATGGAGTTTTCTCAAAAAAGAAAAGAAAAGAAAAGAAAGGATTATTTTTCCCTTTCCCCTCACTTCCTCTTGTATGTAATTTTGTATAACCCTGAGGGTCTCGTTCCATTTCCATGCAATTTCCCTTCTCTCTCCCTTTCCCTCCCACCTCTCAACCCTGTTTAGTGATGGTCTTCTTCTCGTGCTCTTCTTCCCTAGTCTGTTCTTAATTACTCTCCTTATATCAAAGAAGACATTTGGCATTTGTTTTTTAGGGCTTGGCTAGCTTCGCTTAGCATAATCTGCTCTAATGCCATCCATTTCCCTCCAAATTCTATGATTTTGTCATTTCTTAATGCAGAGTAATACTCCATTGTGTATAAATGCCACATTTTTTTTATCCATTCGTCTATTGAGGGGCATCTAGGTTGGTTCCACAGTCTTGCTATTGTGAATTGTGCTGCTATGAACATTGATGTAGCAGTGTCCCTGTAGCATGCTCTTTTTAGGTCTTTAGGGAATAGACCGAGAAGGGGGATAGCTGGGTCAAATGGTGGTTCCATTCCCAGCTTTCCAAGAAATCTCCATACTGCTTTCCAAATTGGCTGCACCAATTTGCAGTCCCACCAACAATGTACAAGTGTACCCTTTACAAGGGGGAGGAATGAATTACAGTAGGGGGGGTAGAGAGAGAAGAGGGGAGGGGAGGGGGGGAGGGGGGATAGTAGAGGATAGGAAAGGCAGCAGAATACAACAGACACTAGGATGGCAATATGTAAAGCAATGGAAGTGTAACTGATGTGATTCTGCAAGCTGTATACGGGGTAAAATGGGAGTGCATAACCCACTTGAATCAAAATGTGAAATATGATATATCAAGAACTATGTAATGGAGGGGTAAGACAAGATAATACAAATGGAAGAAATGATTTACAGTAGAAGGGGTAGAGAGAGAAAAGGGGAGGGGAGGGGGATAGTAGAGAATAGGACTGACAGCAGAATACATCAGACACTAGAAAGGCAATATGTCAATCAATCGAAGGGTAACTGATGTGATACAGCAATCTGTATACGGGGTAAAGTTGGGAGTTCATAACCCGCTTGAATGAAACTGTGAAATATGATGTATTAAAAACTGTGTAAGGTTTTGAACGACCAACAATAAAAAAAATAAATAAATTAAAAAAAGAAAAGAAAGGAAAAGAAAAACAAAAGGGAATTGCCCTATGATCCAATAACTCCACTTTTGGGTATATATATCTAGAAGAATTGAAATCAGTGTGCTTAAGAGATATATACATTCCTGTGTTCACTGCAATATTATTCACAATAGCTAAGATATGGAAGCAAACTAGGTACCCATCATCAGGTGAATGGATAAAGAAAATGTGGTAAATCTTCACAATATAATTCTATTCAGCCTTAAATATAGAATATCTGTGTAGTGATATTATTATTTGTGACAATGTAGATGAGCCTGCAGCTGCTTTCCTCCACAATCAAAGGATAGTTCATAATGATGAAATAGTTAATTTCAGAAATACAAAATGTTCTTCAATGTTTATGCACTCAATGTAGAACCTTTAAAATGCATAAAGCAAATAAAAATGGAAAAAGAAATAGGCAATTATTCATAATTTTCTGAAGTTAGACAATTACAGCCAGAGATTTAACAATCCTCCCTCTATAACTGATAAAATAGAAAAATCAGTAAGATATAGAACATCTGGAAAACACTATCAACCAACTTGACCTAATTGACATTTATAGAAGAATACACCCAACAGCATTAGAATACATGTTTGTTTGAAGTACCTACAAAATTTCACAAAGATAGTCAAGGTATTTGGCCACAAAATAAGTTTCAGTATATTGTCAATAATCAGAATGAATAGTCAAAATAAAATGAAAACAATCAATAATAAAAAAATCTGTGCGTGGTGCATGCCTGTAATCCTAGCAACTTGGGAGGTTGAGGTAGGAGGATCACAAGTTCCAGGCCAGTCTGGGCAGTTTACCATGACCCTGTCTCAAAACAAACTTTTAGAAAGGGCTAGGGATGTCTTCATACATGTACTTAGGATAATGATGTGTGGATCCAATCCCCAATACCATAAGGAGAGAAAGAGAAGAGATAGGAGGACAGGGGAGGGAAGAGAGGGAGAAAGAAAACTCCGAGATGAGGTGGCTTTGTTGCTGATTTAAGGAAGAATTCATACCAGTTCTACACAAGCACTCTGATTTTTATGAGGCCTGCCTTAAACTGAATCAAACCAGATATAGTCATAATAAAAAGTAGACTACCAACCAATTTCCCTCATGAACAAAATGTTAAAAAAGATTTTAGCAAAGCAAACTAAGCAATATATAAAAACCAATAACACTTCATGAGTAAATGAAGTTTATCCCAATATTATGAGATTGACTTACCATTAAAAATACTGTAATTTACCATATTAAGTACATATAAAAATGACCATGTGGCTATCTCAAGGGATCCAGAAAAATTACGTGGCAAAATTCAACATCCAATAAAAGATTCAAATTAGAATTAGACTATGATGTTAGAAAGTGCATCTATTTTTAAAAACCACCATCAACATCATAATTAAATATTTTGAGAGACTAAATATTCCTTCCCTCTAGATCAAGAATAAGGCAATTATGACAACCACCACCCCCACTCATATTCAGTATTGTGTGGAATTCCTAACAGTTTGATAAAAATAAAAAATAAATAAATAGAATGAAGACAAGAAAATAAAGAACAAAACTATTTATAGATCACATGGTTTTATATGTAGAAAATATCTACAATGTTAAATATATAAAAATTATAAGTGAATTTAACAGAAGTCACAGGGTATAAGATCAGCATGAAAAGTAAATTTTTATTTCCATAATTTTCAATAAACAATTGTAAATTATAATTTTAAATGTCATTTTAAATAGCACGAAAAAAATGTGAAACACTTAGGGGTAAGTTTAACTGAATATGTATACAATCTGAAAACTCAAAACAAAAAAACACTGCTCAGAGAACAATAAATAAATAAAAAGATAGATAGATAGATAAGCCATATTCTTGCATTGAAAGACTCAATATTGTCAGAATATCAATTTCTCCAAACTTGATTTAAATATTCAACTCAATTCTGACCAAATATCAGGAATTACATTTGCAGAAATTTGCAAGCAAAATTCTAAAATGTATGTAGAAAGGCAAAAAATCTGAAATAGCCAAAACAATTTTGTAAAAGTAAGAACAAAATTATAGGATTTACACTACCCAATTTGAAGACATACTAAAAAGATTATCATACAGTGTGATAGTGGCATATGGTAGAACAAAATAGAATCCAAAAATAGACTTACATGTGTAGAGTAAATTGATTTTCAACCATAGTACTAAGTTAATTCAATAGGGAAATGATAGTCTGTTTAATGAGTCATACTAGAGTTAACTGTGTCTGTCTGGGAAAAACTGAATCTTGACCATTACCTCTTACCATACACAAAAATTAATTCACAATCGATCATGGACCTAAATGTAAAAGGTAAAACTCTAAAAAACTTGTTGAAGAAAATGTAATATGCAAACGTGGACAACATTGGTACAGGTGAAAATTCTCAAAGACACCGAAAGCAAAAAATGTGAAGTAGAAAACAAACAAACAAACAAAAACAACCCCTGGGATTCCTCAAAAGCAAAACCTCTGCTCTTCAAAAGATCCCATTAAGAAAATGAAAATGCAAGTCACAGACTGGAATAACATATCTTCAAGATACATATTGAATGGTGTGTATTCAAAATGAATTTTAAAACTCGTCCAGTCCAATGATGATATAAATAATCAAATTTTGAAAAATAAAATCCTCTATCCAACTCAGAAAACAAGCAGTTTCTTAAAAAGCAAAATGCCCAGACATTTTTGCTCCTTGGTATTTTCACAAAAGAACTGAAAACACATGTCTATACAAAGATTTGTTCATGAGACTTTTTTCAGCACTGGGGATTGAAGGCAGGGCCTGATCCACGCTAGGCAAGCACTCTGTCACAGAGCTATTTCCCAGTTCTTTTTAAATTTTTTGTTTTGAGACAGGGTCTCAATAAGTTCCCCAGGATGGTCTCAAACTTATGATCCTCCTACCTCTGCCTCCTGAATGGCTGGGATTATAGGTATGTGCCACCACGCCTGGCTATTTGAGTATCATCATCAGCTTTATTCAAAATAGCCAGGAACTTGAAACTGATCAAGTGCCAATCAATATGTGAATATTAAGCATATTTTGCTTTGTTTAAACAATGGATTAGTACCTAGCAATAAAAAAGGAACATTTTACTAAGTCATGTAGTATGAATAAATATAAAATCTTCAGGTAGAGTGAAGAAGACAGACACAGAATATTATCATATGATCCTAGATATTTGGAATTCTAAAAAATAAAATTCTAATCTATGGCTAGAAAAAGCAATTGATGATTGCTGAGGACCAGAAATCAGAGGTAAACACTGCCTGGGAAGGGGCATGACTGAACTTTTTTGAATAATGCAAATGTTTGTATCTTAGTTGTGCTGCTGGTTGCATGAGTACTTACATTTTCAAAAGTTCACCTAGCTGTACACTTAAGATGGGTGCATTTTACTGCATATAAATTGTACCTCAATAATGGTGGTTAAAATAATGTAAAGCAAAAAGGGCAAGTCAGAATACATACAGCCCAGATTATTATTCCATGTTGATAAATGTCAAAATAGGCAAACCAAGACAATAAATTGTTTACATATGTACATGGTAAACCTGTAAAGGAAAAACAAAACAATGATTAACATACAAATCAGGTTAGTGATTTCTTCTGGGAAATTGGAAGTGTAATAGATAGAGTGCTCAGAATGCTTTAAGGTTACTTACAGTGTCCTATTCTTTTTTTTGTAATTTTTCAGTTGTTAATGGACCTTTATTTATTTTATTTTTACTATTTATTACAGAAGTAAATATAATCTGGAAGAGCCTGGAGGTCATTGTGTCATGTGAAATACACCTGGCACAGAAAGATAAATACCAATACTAATACTGTGTGTGTATATGTAATCCTGCTATGTCACTTCATTGCTTAAAACTCTTGATTGGTTCTCCCCTGTATATGAATAACATCCACATTGTTTTCATAGACTATATAACCAAGTCCCCCATCTGCTTCAAACCATTCTATTCTCCTTTATACCTGCTACAATATAGGAACAATGGCCTCCTTTCTGTTCCTTTCTTGCCTTTAGGGCTTGAGTCTTCATTTTCTTTTAACTTGACGTTCTTCTCCAAGATTTCTCACAGCCTGATTCACTATTTCCCAGTGGTCCATCCAGAGTGTTTTTAAAAATGTTTTCAAATTCTTTGACAGTTTTACTATCAAAAAGAAGAGGCTACGTCCATTCAAAATTTGGTGGCTCTTTGAGACTGCCTCAATGAATACCAAAAAAAAAAAAAAAAAAAAAAAGTGTCACTGTGTGACTTCTATGGTTAGTCCTGGAAAAACATGAAAAGGTTTTATGTGTCTTTGTCTAGGGACATGTTCCTTGGAACTCTGTCCTACCATGTAAAAAGTCCAGCTATGCTGAAACCATCATGCTGGAGAAACAACATAGAAATACCAAGAGAATCTGGAAGAGCTAATTAGGCTAAATCAAACCCCAGATCTATGTAAAATAATAATAGATTTTTGTTACTTACCATTAATACGTCATTTATCATTTACACAGCTCAAATTAACCAGAAATCCTTCCATGAGAAATCTATCTAAATTTGTGTCCCCCAAACTAATTTCTCTTTAGCATCATTAAATTTGTTCCAATCATTGCTTAAATCCTAACCTGAGCTTTTCTTAAATGTTTGTTTATTTCTCCCTACTAGATGTGAGTTCCAGCAACTGGAATGTTGACTAGCATACAGTGAGTATTCAGTAAGCATCTTTACGTGAATAAATAAATGAGATAAGATAGATGGGTCAGATGAGGGAGAAAGTGCTCTGCTTACCAAGCTGCTTCTTAGAGTCACACTCATAGGTTCTGAAAACTTGATCCCCATAATCTTTCACTGAACTACCTCCCAAACTGACCTTATCTTCTTCCTTGTGGTATTTATGTTCTTCAAATGATCTCTCCTTCAGAAAATTCCGTTTGGTCCCACTTCATCCTACATAACTCTCCCTGAGCCCTTTACTGTGTTGTATGAAAAATATTGGTTACATATCTGTCACCTTGAAGATGTCCGATTCATCCTTATACTCAATGCTTAGTAAAATAAGGTCAACACACAATAGATGTGCAGCGTTTGCTTGTAGAATTGAACTGGCTAGGTAGCCTTTGGACAAGTCTGATATCTAAGGACTCGTCCAGAATAGATGTGTCTCGGGTACCATAGGAGACTCAGTTGGAGTTGTGGCTACCAGAGGCTGGACTAAGCTGGATCAGGTTTCCTGTGTGTGGGTGTTTTAACAGCCCCCTATTCATCCCATTGATTATGGAGGGATTCACACCCTAAGGTTATGGGAATGGTGAAACCCCTAACACCTAACACTGAACAGAGGAGATCAGTGTAATCACCCATACTCACAGCCCATGTGAGGAGGGCATTGTACACCAAGAACAGAGTGAAAGGCAGGGGCTGTGGGATAGAGGTTTTGAAGAATTGAATATTTATGACTTTGATTTTAAGATCATAAATTCTCAGTACAATTTATCAATACAATAGCAGAAATTTGGGTAATCTTCTTAATTCATCCTTTATAACAAAGGTTATATCTATAACTTCTGTTTTCCATAGGCTTCCTCTGTAATTTTACTATACATTACAGGTGAAGAGAGCATTGTCCTAGAAAAGCTTCTGTTGTGCACAAATGTCACCTCTTCTGTGAATTCTTGCCAGACTCCTAGAGACACAATTAATTGTTCCTTCCCCTATGCCTCAACATAGTTTGTACTTCAACTTTTTGTAGTCTGTGACATGCTCTTCTATAATTGGCACTTTTATGTACCTCTCCCCACACTCTACCATTAAATCTTCAAGGACACAGACTGTGTCTTTAATCTATGTATTCCAGTGGCCTAACCCAATATCTGCTGTATGCTGACTGACAGGCTGATGAATAAATGATTTCAGAAGCTAAGAGCTAATCAAAGTGTTAAAGACCGAGTTCTGGAAATTAAACCTCCTCTCTAAAGGCAGTAGATACGTCATATACTTAATTGTATATTTAACATCTCTATTGATTTATAAGTATCTCAAATTTAACAAGGCCAAAGAGGACTCAAGACTTTTGGTCACCAAACCTATCCTTTCTTCCCAGCCTTTCCCATGTACTTAAGTGACAACTTCATAAACACATTTGCTCAAGACAATTTTTTTTCGTCCTGTATTTTGTTTCTTTCCTCAACTCCATTCACCAGCTTTATTCAGTCAATGTAATTATATTTTCACTGAGATCAGTGATTCCACTGGGGCCCCTCTCCTCTTATCAAAAACATCTTTGACCTGGAAAGAAAGGCTGAGAAAGAAACTCACAACTACTTTGATTTTTCCTCATCAATCTAATCCTAATGGAAGGGAGAGAAAATAAAAAGGAGAATTTTCTGGGCCATAAAATGTATATAATAAAGGCAAGCAAATGAGAAGGACACACAATAAATCCAGTTTCACTTGGTTCCATTTTTTAAAAATTTTATTAAGATTTTCACGTTAATCATTTTAGGTTTACAGTTTAGTAGCATTTAGTAAATCTACAATGTTGTGTGAATAACAAGTTTGAAAACATCTTTATCCCTTTAAAAGAAATCTCTCTATCAATTAAACACATATATCCATTTTTCTGCTCTCTGTAGCCCATTGACAATGACCATTCTTCTTTCTATCTCTATATATTTACATAATTTGGATATTTCAAGGAATAATTCAACATGTGACTTTTCCCCTTATTTCAGTTAGCATAATATTGTCAAAGTTCATGCACATTTTAGCAAGTCTCTGTGTTTCGATCTTTTTATATGTAAATAACAATTCATTATGTGAATATACCACATTTGTTTATTCATTCATCCACTGATGAAAATTTGGACTGTTTCCCACTTTTATGTGCTATGAACTAATGCACAAGTATTTGTTCAAGTGCCCATTTTCAATTCTCTTGGATATATATCTAGGAGTGGAAATGCTGAGTCATATGGTAATCATATGTTTAAGTTTTTGAGGAATCACCATTCTACTTTTCACAGCAGCTGTGCCATTTGATATTCCCATCAGCAATGCATAAAGTTCCAATTTTCCAGATCCTCATCAGCACATATTTTCTCTTTTTTTTATATTCACCATAGTGGGAGTTGTTTTGTATCATATTGTGTATTTCCCTGATGACTAATGATGCTGATTATTTTTCATATGCTCACTGATCTTTTATATATCATCTTTGGAAAAATTCAAGTCTTTTGCCAATTTTAACTAGGTTTTTTATATTTTTGTTGTTGAATTATAATCATTCTTAATATATCCTGGGTACTAGACCCTTATTGGATATATGAATTGAAAATATTTTCTCCTACTCTGTATGTTATCTTTTAACTTTCCTGATCATGTATCAATGCAGATTTTTAATTTCAAAGTATGATTTACTTATTTTTTCTTTATTTACTTGTGCTGTAGATATCATATCTAATAAGTCAAAGCCAAATACAAAGTGATAAAGATGCATCACTATATTATCTTCTAAAAGCCTATGCTGGTTAATTTTATGTGTCAATAGGACTAGACCACAGTGCCCAGATATGTAATCAAACATTATTCTGGGGCTGGAGGTGTGGCTCAGTGGTGGAATACTTGCCTAGCACATGCGGGGCCCTGGGTTCAATCCTTATCACCATGTAAAAATAAATAAAATAAAGGTATTGTGTCAAACTACAACTAAAAATTAAATATTAAAAAAAACCACATTATTCTGGCCAGGCACCATGGCACACTTCTGTAATCCCAGAGACTTGGAAGGCTGAGGTAGAAGGGTTGCAAGTTCAAGGCCTGCCTTGGCAAATTAGCAAGGCCCTAGGCAACTTAGTGAGACTTTGTTTCCAAATAAAAAAATAAAAAGGGCTGGGGATGTAGATTAGTGGTAAAGCACCTCTGGGTTCAATCCCCAGACCCAAAAAACTAACAAAAAACAAAGAAAGAAATTATTCTGGTGGTTTCTATGGGGGTATTTTAGGATGAGGTTAAATTGGTGAACTCTGAGTAAACCAGATTGCCCTCCAATATATCAGTGTACCTCATCCAACCAGCTGAAGGCCTAATTAGAACAAGACTGACTTCCCCTGAAGAGGAGGAAATTCTGTAGCAGATGGGCTTTGGGACTTGAACTACAACACCAGCTCTTTTCTGAATCTCCAGCCTGTTGGTCTTTGCACATGAACTGTAACATTGGCTCTTCTTGAATACCCAGTTTGCCAGTCCACCTTACAGATTGTGGACTTAACTTCCATAGTTGCATGAGTCAATTCCTTAAGATATATGTATAGAGGTTTGTTTCTCAGGGGAACCTGACTCATACAGAGGTATATAGTTTCAGTTCTCACATTTATGTCAGTGATCCATTTTGAATTGATTTTGATCTGTAGTGTGAGAAAGACTCCAACATCACTCTTCTTCATGTAGATACCAAGGTATACCACAATTTGTTGAAGAGACTCTCCTTTCTCATTGAATGGCCATGGCATCCTTGTCAAAAATCATTTGGCCATTGTTATATGGTTTTATTTCTGTACTCTCAATTCTATTCCATTTGTCTATATGTCTGTTTTTATGCCAATACCACACTGTTTTGATCACAGTGACTTTTTAATAAGTTTTGAAATCAGAATGAGAGTCCTCCAACTCTCTTCCACTTTCAATTATGTTATTTTTTTACAGCCCTTGTAATTCCATATTATCTGTGTTTTTCCCTTCAAAGCCCTTTATCTGTTTGAGAAAACGCTTTTCTATTTCTAACATTTTATGTCTTTTTATCATACAAAGGTTTTGAGTGTTTTCACATGCTTTTGCTCCATCAATTAAAATTATTGTGACAGATTTTTCCCTTACTTCTATTATTGTACTATATTACATTGATTTATCTTTGTATTTTGAGCCATCCTTGGAATCCTGGGATAAATCTCACTCTACCATGATGTATAATTTCTTTCATATGTTGCTGAAATAATTTGCTAGAATTTTTTGAGTTTTTGCATCTATAATCACAAGAGATATTTGTCTGTAATTTTCTTGTGATATCTTTGTCTGGTTTTGGTATCAAGATAATGCTGGACTCATTATGAATTAGAAAGCGCTTTCTCCTCTTCTAAGTTTTGGAAGAGTTTAAGGAAGATAAATGTTAATTCCTCTTTAAATGATTGATAGTGAAGGCATCTGGTCTTGGAATTGTTGGGAGAGTTTTGCTTAATTAATTGATTTACATGTTACAGTTCTGTTACAATTTCTTATTTTTTTCTTGAGTCAGTTTTGGTATTTTCTGTAATCCTAGTGATTTTTCCATTTCATTTATACTCTCCAATTCATTGATGTACAGTGGCTTATAATAATCTCTTATAATCTTTTTTATTTATGTAATATTGACACTAAGGTCTCCACATATTTCTGCTTTTAATAACTTGAGTCTACTCTCATTTTCTTTGTCAATATAGCCAAAATTTGTGAACTTTATAGATCTTCTCAATGAACCTACTTTTATTTCATTGATTTTTCTCATTGTTTTTCTGTTTGTCTTTTCACTTATCTGTTTTAATCTCTTTCTTTCTATTGAATTAGGTTTATTTTGTTCTCTTTTCCAATTTCCTTAAGGTGTAAAGTTGTTTGAGTTTTATTAAGTTAATATTACTTTTTAATTTTAACTGACAAAAAGTGTGTATCTTGGGCTGGGGTTTTGGCTCAGTGGTAGAGTGCTCACCTCATACATGCATGGCCCTGGGTTCGATCCTCAGCACCACATAAAAATAAATAAATAAAATAAAGGTATTGTGTCTAACTGTAACTAAGAAATAAATATTAAAAATGTGTATCTGTATCATGTACAATGTTTTGAGATATACTAATTTGATGTATACTTTATAAAATGACTATATTAAGCCAATCAGCATATGCATTGCCTCACATACTTATCATGTTTGTAATAAGAACACTTAAAACATACTCTCAGCAATTTTAAGTATGCCATAGAGCTCATAAATGAATTCAGCAAAGTAACAGGATACAAGATGAACACTCACATTTGAGTGATGAATCCAATAATTAATCTGCTAAAAAAGAAATTAGGAAAACTATCCTATCCACAATAGCCTCAAAAAATAAAATATTTGGGAATCAATATAAAAAAAGAGGTGAAGAATCTTTACAATGAAAACTAGAGAACACTAAAGAAAGACTTTGAAGACCTTTGAAAATGGAAAGACCTCCCATATTCCTAGATAGGCAGAATTAATATTATCAAAATAACCATACTATCAAAAGTGCTGTAGAGATTCAAAGTCATTCCCCTCAAAAATCCAATGACATTCTTCACAGAACTAGAAAAAGCAGTTATAAAATTCACTTGGGAAAATGAGAGACCCAGAATAGCCAAAGAAGTCCTTAGCAAGAAAACTGAAGCAGGATACATCACAATACCAGACTTCAAATTTATCTACAAAGCTATAGTAACAAAAACAGCATGGTACTAGCATCAAAACAGACATGAAGTCCAATGGAACAGAATAGAAGGCACAGAGACAAACTCACATAAATACAGTTATCTCATACTAGACAAAGGTGCCAACAACATACATTGAGGAAATACAACCCTTTATGTAAATTATGCCAAGAAAGCTGGAAATCCATATTCAGTAAAATGAAATTTAATTTAACCCATATCTCTCACTCTGCACAAAATTCAACTTACAGTGGACAAAGACAGTGGGGCATGGTGGTCCATGCCTATAATCCCAATGGCTTAGGAGGCTGAGGCAGGAGGATGATGAGTTTGAGGCCAGTCTCAGCAACTTAGTGAGGCCCTAAGCAACTCAGTGAGACCCTGTCTCTAAATAAAATATAAAAAAGGGCTGGGGATGTGATTCAGTGGTTAAGCACCTCTGGGTTCAATCCCTGGTACAAAAAAAAAAAAAATGGACAAAGGCATAGGAATTAGACCAGAAACACTGCAACTGCTAGAAGAAATTGTAGACCTCACATTCCAACATGTTAGCACAGGAACATACTTCCTTAAGATTCCTAAAATGCAAGAAATAATATGAAAAATCAATACATAGGATAGCATTAAATTACAAAGCAAATTACATAGCAAAGGAACCAATTAAGAGCATGAAGAGATAACCTACAGAATGGGAGAAAATCTTTGCCACCTGCTCCTCATACAGGGTATTAATATCCATAATATACAAAGAACTCAAAAGACTTAACACCAAAAGAAAACAAAACTAATTAATAAATGGGCAAAGGAACTAACTAGACATGTCTCAAAAAAAGAAATATGAATGGTCAACAAGTATATGAAAAAAATATTCAACATCTCTAGCAATTAGGGAAATGCAAATTAAAACTACACTGAAATTTCATCTCATTCCAATGAGATGGAAATTAACAAGAATACAATTAACAATAAATGTTGGTGAGGATGTGTGAAATAAAGGCACACTCATACATTATTGATAGGACTGTAAATTAGTGCAACCACTCTGGAAAGCAGTATGGAGATTCCTAAAAATTCTAGAAATGGAATTACCATTTGACCTAGCCATCTCAAAAGATTGAAAATCAGCATGTTACAATGATGCAGCCACATCAATGTTTATAGTAGCACATTTCACAATAGCTAGGCTATGGAACAAACCTAGGTAGCCTTCAACAGATGAATCGGGAAAGAAAAATGTGATATATATATATATATATATATATATATATACACACACACATACATACACACACAATGAAGTATTATTCAGCCATAAAGAAGAATGACATTATGGCATTTTCCAGTAAATGGTTGGAACTGGAGAAATCATGCTAAGTGAAATAAGCCAGTCCCCAAAAAGTCAAAAGTTGAAAATTTTTTTTCTGGTATGTGGAAGCTATTCAAACGTAAGGGGGTGAGGGAATAAAAATGACTTGTAAATGGATTGAAGAGGGATTGGTAGAATGGAGGAAGGGGCATAGAGGGTGATGGGAAAGTGCTGAGGACTGAATCAGAGCAGGCTGTATTCCATGCTTTTGTGATTACACCGAGGTATATTCTGGTGTTCTATCATCATAACTAAAAAAAATTTTAATCTTTCCTTTTTCTTTAATAAAGTATTTCTGTTGGAACTCCCCCAAAGAATGCCATACATCTTTGTGAACATAGTCACCATGTTTTATACAACAATATAGCTCTTGAAATTGTTCCTCCTATCTAACTGTGATTTTGTATTGTTTGACCAGCATTTCCCCTACTCCTTAGCCCTGCCTGGTAAAGGTCCATGGTACAAACAGTTTACTCTTCTATGAGTTCAACTATATCAGAGCCCACAGATAAGTGACTTTATGCAGTATTTTTCCTTCTGCTCCTGACTTATTTAATATAATATCCTCCAGTTTCATGCAAATTGTCACAGATGACAGGACTTCTGTTTTTAAAGACTGAATAGCATTCTTCTGTGTGTGTGTGTGTGTGTGTGTGTGTGTGTGCGCGCTTGTTTGTGTAATGTATTATATATATTTAGTTATTTTACACATTTTCTTTATTCATTATCAATAGACACTAAGGGTGATTTCATATCTTGGCTATTGTGAATAATGCTGAAATGAACATGGGAGTGCAGATATCTCTTCAACATTTCCTTTGGATATATATCCAGTAGGGTATGGCTGGATAATAGGCTGTTTTATTTTTAATTTGTTGAGAAATTTCTACATTATTTTCCATAATGGCTCTGATAATTTGCATTCTTATCAAGTATTTGCCAGGGTTCACTTTCTTCTACACCCTCAACAGCATTTGTCTTCTGACTTTTTAGAATTAGAAATTTTAACAGGCATGAGTTGATATCTCATTGTGGTTTTAATTTGCATATCACTAAGAAATAGTGATGTTGAATATTTTTTCACATCTCTGTTGAATGCTTTTATGCCTTCTTTTGAGCAATGACTACTCACATATTTTGCCCAGGTTGTAATCAGTTTAGTTGTTTTCTGCTGTTCAATTGTTTGTGTTCCTAATTCATTTTTATAGTAACCCTTTATCAAACACATTCTCTCATTCCATAAGTTTTATCTTAACTCTATTGCTTATTTTCTTCATTTTGTATGAACTATTATTTGATGTAATCCTATTTGTCTATTTTCCTGTTTGTTGCCTGTGCTTTGGGGTTCATATCCAAAAATTGTTGTCCAAAAATCAATGTCA
Organism: Ictidomys tridecemlineatus; assembly: GCF_052094955.1. Lineage (NCBI taxonomy): Eukaryota > Metazoa > Chordata > Mammalia > Rodentia > Sciuridae > Ictidomys > Ictidomys tridecemlineatus. The sequence continues at coordinate 78,381,263 of NC_135493.1, forward strand.
TTGAGCTTTTCCCCTATGTTTTAAATCTTCAGGTATTATGTTAAATTGTTGATCAATGTTGAATTAATATTTGTATCTAAGTGAGAGATATGTGTTCAATTTTATTGCTGTACATTTATATATCCAGTTGTTCGTCATATTTTCATCACTATTAACAGAATACCTGAGGCAGGTAACTTTCTAAAGAAAAAAAGGTTTATTTAATTTATATTTAGGGAGGCACAAAGTCCAAGATTGTGTAACCCCCATTAAGTTTGGCCTCTGGTTAAGGTTACAAATGGTGGCATATCATGGTGGGAATACATACATATAGGAGCCAGCTGTCATATCTCAAGCATGAGCAAAGAGAAAGAGAATGGGTGAGTCCAGTCTTCCTTTTTTTATAACAACCCTCTTGTGAAAATTATTGATGGGGTTGCATGAGAAATACCCCATGCCATAGTGAACCAAGGACCTCCCGAACCTCCCAAAGGATCCATCATCTCCCAATAGCATCAACCTTTAGACCAAGTATTCAATCATAATGGTCTCTTGGCAGACACTCCACCACATTTAAACCATAACATTTTACTCCTGGTCTCCAGGGACTCATGTCTATCTCACAATGCAAAATGTATTAATTCTATTCCCCAGAGTCTCAGGCTCTTACATTCCTGTATTGCTCAAAACTCCAAGTCCAATGTCTCCTCTGAGACTCAAGGCAAACTCTTTCAACTGTGAACTCCTGTAAAATTAAAAAAAAAAAGTTATATATTTCCAATATACAATGGTGGCACAGGGTAAACATTATACTTACAAAAGGGAAGAATAGGAAAATAGAAAGTAAGAATTAGCCCAAAGCAAGACACAGCATGTCAAATGTTGAATTCTAAAGTTTCAATGCTGGTATCCTGGGAACACTACAGTAGAAAGCAGTTCTCCAAGGCTCTGTGGCTTTGTTGGCCACAGTCCATATGGAAACTCTCTAAGGCTGGTTTTGCATACTGCCTGCAATTTTGCCTGATAGGTGTTGCACATTGTTGGCACATCTACCTTCTTGCAATCTCCACTTCATCTTCATTCCCAAGCAGTACAGGGCATCACCCTATCAGGGCCTACCTGCAGGGACTTCAACCTGTAGGACACTACCTTGATTCCCAGGCTTTCCTTTCAAATCTTGGTGAAAGATGTCATGCCCTCAAACCCCTTGTGTTCTTCATACCTGTAAAATCAGCATTATCATCACCATGTGAACAATGTCAAGTTCTACCTCCAGCATGAGTTGTACTTGGGCCCACTTGAATCATGGCTGCAGAAACCATGGAACACTTTGTTGGTAGGCCAGAATCTGAGCTGGCCCTTGGACCTCTTTCATGGAATAATAATTCCCTGGAAGGTCTTTGAAACAAATTTGCACTCATAGGCCTCTGATGGGCCTGTAAAGTGAGAGGCAGCCCCAAAGACTTCCAAGATGCCCCCAAAGCATCTTTCCTATGGTCCTATTGATTAGCATTCCTACTAATCTCTTTTTAGCAAACCACTGTTCAACCACCCACTCCTTGGCTACATTCTTACCTAATTTCTTTACTTCTTCCATAGTCATACCATGAATTTTCTAAATCTTTCCACTCTGCTTCCTTTTGGTCACTGTGAAACTCAACTAAAATTGAACAATAATAATACTCATGTTGAAGCCTGAATGCTTTGCTGCCTGGAAATTTCTTCTGCCAAATAAACTATCTATCAGCATTACTTTTAGCTTTCCCCAAAGACTTTGAATATGAACACAATGCATCCAGCTTTTTTGACACAGTGTAAAGAGTATCTTTTCTCCAATTCCCAAAGGAATCTTCATTTGCATCTGAGAACTCATTATAATGGCCTTTCCTGTCCACATTTCTATCAGCTTATGATCTTCAATTCCCTCACCAGAATCATCTCTAACACTCTGCTCACAGCATTCCAGACACTTTCTATTCTGATCCTCCAAATTCTTCCAACATCTTCTTATCAACTAATTCAAAAAGGCTCTTCCACTTCTTTCAGTATAGTTATAGTATACTGTCCCCACTTCTCAGAAACAATTTTCTCTATTAGTTTTGCATTATGGTAAGAAAATAGCCAACATATGCTACTTATAAAAAAATGGAAGTTTCTTTAGCTCATAGCATTGCAAATTAGAAGTCCAGGTTCAAGCAGCCCCATGTTTTGGCTTCTGGTGAAAGCAGGAGATGGTAGCACATCACAGTGAAAGCATAGGTAAGAGAAAACAGTCACATCTTAAACAGAAGCAGAGAGAAAAAGGTTGGGTGGGGCTAGCCTTGTTTCTTTTGTAACAATCCTCTTACAGGAAATACCAGAGGGGTCACATGAGAAATACTTCACATCTCCAAAGACCTAGGACCTTCCACTAGCCTCCACCTCTGAAAGGTTTCACCATCTCCTAATAGCACTACCCTGCAGACCAAGCCTTTAATCACAGTGACCCTTTGGAGGACACTTGATAAATTCCCACATGATAGCACTGGTTTTCCCTGCACTATTTACTGAGGAGACCATCTTCCCCCATTTTATGTTCTTGGCACTTTTGCTGAAAATCAAAGGATATATGACAGTGGCAGAGTGTTTGCCTAGCATGCTCAAGACTCTGGGTACAATCCCCAGCACCACTAAAAAATCCAAATGACCTTAAGTTTGTGGGTTTATAGTTGAACTTGCTACTTGTCCCACTGCTCTAGTGTCTGTTTTTGTGCCAGTGCCATGCTGTTTTGTTTACTATATCATGGAATTATATTTTGAAGTCAAGTGGCAAGATGCTTTCACTTTTGTTTATTTTACACAAGATTGCTTTTGCTGCTTTTGTTGTTGTTCCAAATGACTTAATTGTTTTTCTATTTCTGTGAAATCATCATTAGAATTTAGATAAGGATGGCATTGAATTGGTAGACATTTTAACAGTAACAAATCTTCCAATCCTTGAACACAAGATATCTTTGAATTTATCTGAGTCTTCAAGTTCTTTCATTACTTTATAGTTTTCAGTGTACAGGTCTTTCATTTCCTTGATCAAATTTAATTCTAAGTTGTTTTTATGCTCTGTGAATGGGATTGTTTTCTGAATTCTTTTTTTTTGGATAGTTCGTTGTTACTGTATAGAATCATGAATTTTGCCTTTTTTTTTCTTTTTTAGTACTGGGGATTGACCTCAGGGGTACTCTACCACTGAGCTACATATCCAGCCCTTTTTATTTTATTTTTTTGTGAGATAGGATCTCACCAAGTTGCTGAGGCTGATCTAAAACTTAGAATCCTTCCATCTTGACCTACCAAGTTACTGGGATTACAGGAATGCACCACAATGCCTGACTTGTTTCAATATTTAAAAAATTTCCCTTTTAATTTCTTCATTTTCCCATTGGTTCTTTAGGAGCATGGTGTTTAATTTTCACATATTTGTGAATTTTCCAAAATTCCTCCTGCTGTTGATTTATAGTTTCATACCATTGTGACCAGAAGTGTTGCTTGATGTGACTTTAATCTTCTTAAATGTGTTAAGACTAGTTTCTTGATCTAACATATGATCTATCCTGACAGTGTTCCATATATTTCAGAAAATAATGTGAATTCTGTTGTTGTTTCATGGAATGCACTCTCTCTCTCTCTCCTCTCTCTCTCTCTCTCTCTCTCTCTCTCTCTCTCTATATATATATATATATATATATATATATATATATATATATTCCATTTGGTCTAAAGTATAGTTTACAATTGTAACTTAAGATTTAAGGTTGTTCCATACTCTTGACAAATTGACCCTTTTATCACTATTTAATGACCTTCTTTTTCTTAGTTTAGATTTTTTATATAAGTTCTATTTTATCTGATATACTTATAGCTACTACTACTCTTTTGGTTGCCATTTGCAATGAATAACTTTTCCCATCCTTTCATTTTCAACCTATGTGTTTCCTTACTGGTGAGGAGAGTCACTTGCACGCAGCATATAGCTGAGTATTGATTTCTTTCTTACTCAGCCACTCTGCATCATTTGATTGGAGAATTTTATCCATTAATTCCTTTCTATCTCTTTTGCTGTTTTCCTCTATAATTAGGTGATTTCTAAGGTGATATACTTTTTTTCCTTGCCATTTTATTCTTAGTGTATCTACTATAAGTCTTGGCTTTGGGGTTACCATGAAACTTACATTAAATGTCTTATAGCTATAACAGGCAATTTTTAGTTGACAACAACCTAACTTTGATGACATTCATAAAGTCTACACTTTTACTCCATCACATTCCACTTCTGATATATTTGTGTTATAGTACACACACACACACACACACACACACATATACATCATATGTCCCTTAACAAATTATTGTATCTATTTCTATATTGGATAGTTTTGTCTTTTAGCCTTCACACTGAAGCTGTAATTGATTTGCACAACACTGTCAAGTATTAGAATATTCTGAATTTGACTGTGTACTTACTTTAACAAGTGAGTTTTATATTTTTATATGTGTTTGTGTAACTAATTAGCATCTAGTTTTTCAACCTGAACAACTCCTTTTAGCACTTTTTTAAGCTTTTTTGTCTTTGTTTTTGGGTAAGAGGTCTGATGGTGAACTCCTTAAACTTTTGTTAGTCTGGAAATGCCTTTATGTCTTACATTTCAGAAGGGTAACTCTGCCAGGTACAGTATTATTTCTTGAGTTTTATTTTATCCTCAGCACTTTGATTATATTCTTTCACTCTTTGCTGACAAGTAAGGCTTCTGCTGAGAAACACGATATGTTATTTGCTTCTTTTCTATTGTTGCTTTCAGGATTCTCTTTGATTTTTAAAATTTATTTTATTTAAAAAATTTAAATTTTTATTAAAAAATTAAATTTTTTAAATTTATTTTATTTAGTTGTAGTTGGATACAATACCTTTATTTTGTTTATTTATTTTTATGTGGTGTGGAGGATCAAACCCAGTCCTTACATGTGTGAGGCAAGCACTCTACTGCTAAGCCACAACTCTATCCTGTCTTTGATGTTTGACAGTTCAATTACATATCTTGATATTGTCTTATTTGGATTTAATTTTATCGAATTCTTTGTCTTTCTTATTCATATATATCTATGTCTTTTCCTAGATTTGAAAAGTTTTCTATTTATTCAGATAAGCTTTCTACCCATTTCTCTTTTCTCTTTCTGGAACTTTTATGACTTGAACATTTGCTCTTTGGATGATATCTCATAAATATTGTAACCTTTAGTCATTATTTTTCATTCATGCCCTTTCTCATCTGACTCTGTTTTCTAATAACCTGTCTTGGAGTTCAAAGGTGATTATTTCTGTTGGGTCAGTTCTGATGATGATACTTTCTACTGAATTTTTCATTTTGCTCATGGCATTTTTAGCTCCAGCATGTTTGATTCATTACACATATAATTTCAATGTCTGTGAGGCAACCACTCTACCAACTGAGCTGTATCCCCAGCCCAATTTCAATGTCTGTTAAGATTCTCATTTTGGTTACTTATTGCTTTCCTAATCTCATTTAATTATTTTCTATTAAAGGTTGCTCAGCTTACTTTTTGTTTTAAATTATTTGTTGGTAAACTCACATATCTCCAATTCTTTGGGATCAGATATTGGGATATTATTCTGTACTTTTGGTGATATTACATCTCCTAGGCTTTTGTTACCTTACATTGATGTCTATGCCAGTTTGGGTAGACTGGCTTTGCCCAGAACAGACCTTTACCAGTGAACACATCTGGAAGTTCTGGGCAGGCCATATATATAGTCCATGAACAGGCTGGTCTGGTGCTTTGGTCAGCAAGTAGGTTTGACTGTCTCCTTGGAGTGGCCATGGAACCTGGATCCACTGGGGTACATATGTTGACTGAGTCTGTTAGGATGGTCCTGGAACCTGTATCTATAGCGGCAGGCCTGAACCCGAGTCTACAGGGGATGAGCTGTTATTAGAGACTGAGTATTCAGAGGTCAGTCAGGTAATGAGGTAAGCCTGCTACCTGTGTACACTAGGACAGGCATGGAACCTGAATCTATGGGCACTGGTTTGGTACTGAAGCCTGAACCTATGAGGGTGGACTATCTGCATACTGTGTCTTGGGTATGCAGGGGTAGATTCACTGCATTGATTCATGTGAGTCATCCTGATACTAATATCTACTGGGATGGAATTGTACCCTGGATTTGCTGAAACATGGGGCTATGAGAGGCCAGCCTGGAGGATGGGACCACAATTGCCAGCATGACACTGAGTAGGCCTGAATTGTGTCCATAGGTGCTAACATAGGTGTCTGAGGTCAGGAGTGTCAACCTGGTACCAAAGTGGGTTTGAAGCCTTGGGCAATGTGGTCTGACCTGACTCTGGGATGGTCTGGAGCCTGAGGACATAGGGCCTATCCTGGTTCTGAGTGAACTGAGAGTGTACATTCACAGAGGCCAGTCTAGAGACTAGGTCCATGGGTTTTGGAATGATGCCTAGGGTTTGGGGGCCACCCTTGTCCTCATTCTTATTATGGTAGAAATTGGACAGTTAGTGGGGACTCAGGCTCCTGAATAGCCATTCCAAGCAAGATCTCCTTCAGGCTTCTCTAAGACTTTCTGACTAGGAACGCTTCAGAGAGCATCAGACCTTTGTATAGTTGCATCTCTGTTGGCAAAGGAGTTCTCTTGGAGGCAAGAGATCCTCTAGGCTCCAGTAGTGAAATCTGGGGCAATAGAGGCTAGCTCAGTGCTGAGCCTGGTCTGGAGTTCAGGACTGCTGATGCCTGAATCTATGGTGGCTGGCTTGGTCCCAGGACTGGCCTAAAGCTCAGTTCCACTAGTGCTAACCCAGTGCTATGGCCAGTCCAGAACCTGGGGATGCTGGCTTCAGCCTGACACTCTGGCAGCCAAGAGACTTACTCTACCAGGCAGGTCCACAGCCTGGAGAATGTGGAATGTCACCTAGTGGTTATATGGGCTTGAAGGCTCAGTCCACAGGTATTAGCCTACAGTCTGTATCCAAAGGATTGGCATGACACTGGGCAGACCTGGAGATTAGATCCACAGGGGCAGACCTTGAGCCTGTGGTTGTGGTGGCCAGCCTACTGCTAAAGTCAGTTTGGAGCCTGGGGCCAGTAGGGTCAGCCTGGCAGTGGAGTAATCCCAATGTTCACCAGGCAGATCTGGAACCTAGGGTTGTGGAACCTGACCTGGTGCTGGAGAATACCAAGGGTAGTGACCTGGAATCTGTGGCCATGTGGTGAGGTCTTTCAGCACTCTGTTTTACTAGGGCAGGACCAGTATTGAAATCTAAGGCAAAGGTCAGTGCTCACTTTCCTCAAGCATGTTCCTATCTGTGATCTGCTGCACAGGGTTGGGGACAGGGTAATGCAGGCAATATAAAATTGTCCTCCCTACTTTCCTCAATGTCTTCTCTTATTTCTGTGCTACAGTCAGGTGCTGTAATGACTTACCTGATTTCCTTGGCTCTTGTAAATGTATTTTTCTACATTGATAGTTTTTCAGATTGATGTTTCTGTTGGGTAGATAAGCACTGGAAAGTCCTATTCTACCACCTTGCTGATCCCAAGTTCTTACTATTTCTTTTTTTTAGTGTAGACGTTTATGATTTCTCCTTTAAGTTCTGTTTTCACTATATTATTTAAGTTTGGGGTATATTGGGTTTTCATTTTCATTTGATTCAAAGTATTTTCTAATTTCTCTTGTGATTCTCCTTTGAACCATTATTTATTGATGGTTCAAGATTGTGTTAATTTCTACATATTTGTGAATTTCTGAAATTTCTTTCTGTTACTGATGTCTAAGTTTCACTTCATAGTGTTTGGTGAATATACTTTGTATGATTTCCATTTTTAATTTATTCAGACTTCCTTTGTGTCCTATTATGTGCTTTATCCCAAGGAATATTCCATATGCAGTTTCCAACAATTTTTGTAGACCTTTTTAAGGTCAGTGGGCAAATGGAATGTGTGTGTGTGTGTGTGTGTGTGTGTGTGTGTGTATGTCCATCTTAAATACTTTTTAATGTATATTTCAGTAGTGTCAGGTATATTCACATTATTGTGAAATAGATCTCCAGAAGTTTTTGTTGTTGTTGTTATTGTTGTTGTTTTGCAAAACTGAATCTCTATGTCCTGCAAAATCTCCATTTTCATTCTTTTCCAAGTCACTGGTAAATACCATTCTACTTTTTTCCTATGAATTTGACAACTTCAGATACACATCTTAATGAAAACATACAGTATTCATATTTTTGTGATGGGGTTATTTTACTTATAATGTCATCAAAGTTCATTCACATTGTAGCATTGTCAGATTTTCCTTCCTTTTAAAGACTGGATAATATGCTATAGGTTTAGATATTCATTGACTGATAGATGAGTTGTTTTTCTTTTTTCTAATGCAAGTAAGGTTTCTATGGATGAGTATACACATATCTCTTTGAGATCTTGCTTTCAATTTTTCTAGGTGAATACTGAAAATTGTAATTGCTAGCTCATATTATAATTTTCCCAAATATTCATTGTACTATCTTCTATAGTAACTGCTTCATTTACATTCTATCTACAAGTATACAATTTCTCCACATTCTCACTGAACAATTGTTATTTTCTGGGTTTTTGGTTTTTTGTTTGTAGTAGCTATATTGCTCAGGGATCTTCAGAGAAAGTTATACTTTATTTGTATTATGATTTATTTATATATTATTATAAGGAATTGGCTTACACATTTTATGGATGGCAAGTCCCAACATTAGCAAGGTATGTCAGCAAGCTGGAGAACAAATGTTTTCATTTTAGTCAAAAAGGTGGTATGATCAAGATTCAGGAAAAGTCAATGTTTCATTTTGAGTCTAAAGGTAGGGATAAAGCCTGTGATGGCCCATAGAATTCTAAAGCTCTGTTTACTTTTCTTCATTCTTTTTTATTTCTGCTCCTCAAATTAGATCATTTTCATTGTTCCATCTTCATATTTGCTGTTTTTTTCTTCTGCTTGCTGAGGGTTTGCTGCTGAACCTGTCTACTTGATTTTTTTCAATATAACTACTTTACTTATCATCTTCAGAATTTGTTTGGTTCCTTTTTATAATTTCTATATTATTATTGATATTTTCTATTTGTTAAAACATTCTTTTCCTGGTTTTTTAGGTGTTTGTGTGTATTTAAAATAGATTATTTTTTGCCTAATAAATTCAACATCTATTCATTCTCAAGAACATTTTAGCTAATTTGTTTTGAGAAGAGGCCATACTTTCTTGTTCATTTATATACCTCATAATATTTTCTTGAAATCTGGAAATTTTGAATGTTACAATAGGGTAAGTCTACATATTAGATTATGTTCCCTTTTTGTGGTTTATTTTTGTTGCTTGCTGTGGCTTGTGGTTGTTTGCTTAGTAATGTTTCTAGACTATTTTTGTAAAGTCTACATTATTTTTGTGTATGATCTCTGAAGTCTCTTTTCGTATAACTTGTGGTCAGTTAATGTTCTTTTACAGAGATTTCCTTGAATGCCTAGAGTTAAAGCAAAAAGGAAAATATCAAGGCAAGAAAAAAGAGAAAATTTCCCAGATATTATTTAGTGGCTCTGTATTGGGCACTTATTCAACACATGGACAACCCATTTACAACTCTGACTTATCCTTTACCTATTGCTTGTACTGAGCATAGAGATAAGCCAGATCTGAAAGGTCAGGGTCTTCTCAGATCTTTTAGGAATTGTATCCTTCCCTGGTTATGTGCAGATCTTTCTAAATTCCCAAATATATGTTCATGCTTTTGAATCCCTTGATTTTTGCAAGGAAACACATATCCACCCCTTCATCAGCCTTTCAACCTGTCTATTGATCACCTTGACAAAGAAGTCATTCATTTGATCAGGCTTTAGTCAGGTTCCTCTGGGTCCTCTTACTGACTAGTCCCTAACCTTGGGCTCTGTCCTTAGTTTAGTAGCTTTGCTTGTTTAGTGCATTTTTATAAAGAATCCTGCTGGGTTAGTTTAGTGAAAATCCCTCATCATTGATATCTGATTCCCCATTTGAATAAGGATTCCTCATTCTCAATATCTTATTATCCTGGCCTGCTTTTAATAATAATTCTGTCAAGGCAGAATCCCCCTACCCTAATGTTTCTTCTGTCTCCTATTCTTTTCATCAGCTATAAATCTCTACTTGTCTTTGTTATATATGGAAGTGTGCCCAATCTTTCTTACCTTCTACAGAACCTCATTGTTATAATCCCCCAAATCAAATAAATCACTTGTAATTTAAATGTATCTAACAAGTATCATGAATAATTTTAATTATTTTCTTAATTTAAAAGCATTTTAAATAATTTAAATAATTTTAAATAATTTAAAGATTTATCAGAAAACCCTAATTTTTGTCTTTAACAACCTCAACTTTATTGTTTTGTTCCAAGTAGCAGTATACTGTTCATTTGCCTTAGAATGTTTTTGGAAGATTCCCTTTACATATATACTTTTCCACTTTGAGTAAGCTCCGCATAGGAGAAATAGAGATGAGCCCCTTTTACTAGTCCCTTAAGTGTCCCCTACTTATATGTGGACAAATTTGAGAATAATATTTGCTCTGTTCCCTTTGGAGTCAGGAACCAGATCCTATGTTGAGAATGTAGGTTTCTCTTTTCAAGACTAGCTGAACTGAAGAGGAGTTAAGATAGGGATTTAAAATTTAACAAACCCTGCTACAAAGCTCTCCTCCATTTTAAAGTTGCCTTTTTCTTGATTCAGCATATGCTTGATTGTTATAAACCTTTGACTGTTTTCCAGAGTTTTTACAAAGTTGATTCTGACACATTTTTGCTCAGGAATTTGATGTTTCTTATGAAGGATGGCCCATGGTGCTACCCATAACACCTTCTTTACTTAGTTTCCAATCTTTTAACTGATTTTTGAGCCCTCAGTGACAACCAGAGTAGCTAGCTATAGATCTGTATTGTATCCACCAACTTGGGAAATTATGAAAACTTCAGACTCTGGCATGCAGTAACATACTGAGCAAAGGGTCTCTAGTGAGTGACAGCCCAATCCAAAATTATCTTTTACTTCCCTTGGTAGACAACCCTCAATATCCAGGCACATATTTCTTTCAGGACATTTTCCAAGATTTATTAGAAAACCCTATGATTGTTTTCTAGGTAGAATTCCATTTCTTATTACTCTGATTATTCATATCATTCTTTAGATGTTTAGTTTCAATTATCTGTACCTATCAGTTAAAATTAAAGTGAAGCATCTCATGGAGAAATAATACATTCTAATTGTAATAATCCTAGTAACTCCACTTCCTCCAAGTACTGCCTGTTGTCTTTCCACTTAAAATTGTCAAATTGTGAAAATCAGAAACCAACTTTATCTGAAGAAAAAGTAAGTGGAATTTATCATCATGAAACTGGGATTTGTCACAATATTCAGATTACCACCGAAATTGGGGGAGGCTCAGCAATAGGAGTTTTTGAGCTGTCCTTGTAATACAGTTCCACTGAAGTAATACAGTTAACCACTTTTAGTCTCTGTGTCTAAGTTCAAAAATATAGCTTTACAATAGAGGGCATATGATTGACCAGTTTTGATTAGATCTAGCTATCCTTGAACTAATCAGCCAGACTGGGAAAAGTGGGAACTCAATCATGTAACAATTGTAAATATTAATATCTATATAATAGATGTCATATGTAGAGATATATAGATAATAATATATAAGGTATATTTTAAGAAAATTTTTATAAGGAATTGGCTTATATGATTGTGAAGAATGACTAGGCAAATCCAAAGTCCATAGGGGAGAACATCAGGAAGGGGAGTCCAGACCTCCTGGGCACAAGCTGAAGCTGCTACCCATAGGCAGAATTTATTCTTCAGGGAATCTTCAGCTTTTGTGCTAAGGCCTTTCAATTTATTGGATAAGACCTACCCAGATTACTAGGATAATCTCCCTTATTTCAAGTCAACTATTTGGACTTTAACTGCATCTGAAAGCACTTTCACAGCAATACCTACATTTAATTTTTAAATTTAATTTATTTAAAATGATACATAAATATAAAATATATACATATTAATGAGGTACCATATAATGTTTCAACACATGTACACACCATGTATGTTTGAATCAGGTTAAACATATCTCTCCTCAAATGTTAATCATCTATTTGTGGTGGAAACTTTCAAAATCATTTTTTATAGCTTTAATTTTTTATTATTAGTTTGATTGAACTCAGGGATGCTTAACCTCTGAGCTACATCCCCAGCCCTTTTTTATTTTTTATTTAGAGACAGGGCCTTGCTAAGTTGATTAGAGCTTTGCTAAGTTGCTTAGGGCCTTGCTAAATTGCTGAGGCTGGCTTTGAACTCACAATTCTCCTGCCTCAGCCTCCAGAGCTGCTGGGATTTCAGGCATATGACACTGTGCCTGTCTAGCTTTTTAAAATTTATAATATTGGGGGATAGAGTTGTGGTTCAGCAGTAGAGCACTTGCTCAGCACATGCAAGGCCCTGGGTTTGATCCTCAGCACCACATAAAAATAAACAAAATACCTTTAAAAAATTATAATACATTATTGTTATCTATAGCTACCTAATATACAACAGCACATGAGAACTTTCCCCTATCTACCTGTAGCTTAGAACCCACTGATAAACCTTTCCCCATGCTTCCCAACTTTACTCAGCCTCTGGCAATGCCCTTTTGCTCTCAACTTGTATGAGATCAACTTTTGAAAAGATTCTACAGCAGTGAAATCATAAGGCACTTGTCTGTCTATGCCTGCCCTATTTCACTAACACAATGATCTCTACTTCCATCCACATTGTTGCAAATGACAGGATTTAATTCTTTTTATGACTAAATAATATTCATTGTATATATGTACCACATTTTCTTCATCCAATCATCAATTGATGAATGCCTATGTTGTTTCCATCCCTTGGCTATTGTGAATAGTGCTGCAGTGAACATGGGCATGCAGGGGTCTTTCCAACATACTGATTTCATTTCGTTTGGATATATACCCTGTAGTGAGATTTCTGGATCATATGGTAGATCTGCTTTTAATTTTTCAAGGAACCTTCATTCTGTTTTCTATAATGGCTATACTATTTTATACTCTCATGAACAGTGTACAAGTGTTCCCTTTTCTCTACATCCTCACCAGCACTTGTTATCTTTGTTTTGAGAATAGCCATTCTCACTGGGATGAAGTGATATTCTGGCTTTGATTTGCACTTTTCTGATGATTAGTGATTTTAAGCATTTTTTTCATGTATTTATTTGCCATTTTAAGCCTTCTTTTGAGAAATGTCTATTTGGATTTATGGCCCATTTTAAAATTGTTCTTTCTTTTGCTATTGAGTTATTAGAATTCCTCATATATTCTGGATATGAATCCTGTATTAGACATAGAGAAGGATTTTTCCCTTTCTGTAAGTTGTATCTGAACCTTGTTGATTGGCATTTGATTGAATAGTGAAGAAACTGTAGCCTACCCAAGTTGATACATAAAAACAACCATGACAAATATTTAGAGGCATCTCTATGGCTCTGGGCTTGGCTTTATAGATTATAACAGTATAATAACCAAAAAGGAAGAATCTCAGAGACTTGGGGAGACTACTCTAAGGGTATTCATAAAATGTCCACTCAACATCACCAAAGTTAAATAAGTAGCAGTAAAATTTGTCATAACTTGTGGGACTATTTCCTCTCCATCTAGTTTGTCCTGTGTCATTCAAAAAATGTAGCCAAGTCCTTTATATTCTTCCTTTGTACTCTCTGGGATATGAAAGTTTATATCCATTCATATCAATTATTCAAGGACCATAGAAGCTTCTCATATCTTTCTGTGTCTTAGAGGTTGGGAGAGGGCCACAAAAATGACATGGATTTAATTTCTCACTAGATCAAAAGAGTAGAGATTTAGAGTCAGATTTAACTAAACTAAAATATAACAATGTGGCATTTCTTTCACATCCATTCGTGAAGTTAAGAGTTGTATTTGCTGCACATATAATAAGCTTGATGACAGAAAAAGTTTTCTCCATATATCCCAATTTTAAATACTCAGGTAAGAAACTGAAAAGCTGAGGGAAGTCTGAGATCTACTCTGATTCAATCAATTATGATCATAGGAAAAGTATTATACTGAATCATGGCACTGGGAACCCATTCCTGTGGTCATGTACCTTGAAAATGTCATTTCCCAAGGAAATGGAAGGTCAGAAGTTTAAAATACCCTCTACAACATCACCATCAACTTCTTCCACTCAGTCCACTTCAGAGAGTTGTCTAGTTGTTCTCTGTCTCTTGAGCAGCTCAGTTTGAGTTATCTTCCAGAAATAAGGCAGCTTTACAATCTGACCACAAATTTTTGCTACAGAAATGCTTCATTCTATTGTGCTTCACTTTATTGTACTTTGTAGATACTGAAGTAGTTTTTTAATATAAATTCAAGGTTTATGGCAATCTCATACCAAGCAGGTCTATTGACACCATTTTTTTCCAATAGCATGTGCTCATTTTGTGTCTCTGTATCACATTTTAGTAATTAACACAATACTTTAAAACTTTTAATGTTATATCCATTATGGTGATCTGCACTAAGTGATATTTGATGTCACTATAATAATTGTTTTGGGCTACCACAATCTGTACCTATGTAAGATAAAGAACTTAATAATGTTGTATGTATTTTGACTGCTCCACTGATTAAATACTCCCCATCTTTTCCCCTTTCCTCCAGCATCCTTAATCCCTGAGACACAAGAATATTGAAATAAGACCAATTACTAACCCTAAAGTGGCCTCCAAGTGTTCAAGTAAGAGTTAAATATCTCTCACTTTAAACAAAAAGCTAAAACCCAATTAAGCTTAGTGAGGAAGGTATGTTGAAAACTGAGATAGGCTGAAAGCTAGCCCTCTTGCACCAAACAGCCAAGTTGTGAATGAAAAGGAAAACTTCTTCAGAAAATTAGGAGTCCACTCCAGTGGACACATAAAAAAATAGGCTTATCTCCAATAAAGAGAAAGTTTTGCTGGTTTGAGTAGAAGATCAAATAATTAGAACATTATTTCCCTAAGCCAAAGCTTAATAGAGAACAAGGCTCTAACTGTCTTCAAATTCTATGAAGACTTAGAGAGGTGAAGAAGCTGAAAAAGAAATGTTAAAATTAACAGAGGTTAGTTCATGTGATCTAAGGAAAGAAACCATCACCATAACATAAAAGTGGAAGAGGAAGGAGCAGGATATAGAAGCTGTAGCAAGCTATTCAGAAGATCTAGCTAAGATAATTTGTGAATGTGACTACACTAAATAACATTTTTTCAATGAAAAAGAAAAAGCCTTATATTGAAAGAAGATGCCACCTATAATCCTCATAGCTGGACAGGAGAAGTTAATGCCTGGTTTCAAAGCACAGACTGACTCTCTTCTTATGGGCTAATGCAGCTGATGACTTTAAGTTGAAGCCAATGCTCATTTACTGTTCTGAAAATCCCATGGCCTTCAAGAGTTATACTAGATTTCTGTCTATCCTCCATAAATGAAACAATAAAGCCCAGATGAAAGCACATGTGCTTACTGAATATTTTAAGCTCATTGTTGAGATGAACTTCTCAGGAAAACAGATTCCTTTCTTTTTCCCCCCATTTTTTAATTGGTGCATTATAGTTGTACATATTGATGGGATTTGTTGTCACATAGTCATACATTAAAAGATTCCTTTCAAAAGATTACTGTTCATTAAAAATTACCTAATCACCCAAGAGCTCTGATGGAGATATCTAAGGAGATTGTTTTCATGCCTGCTAACACAATGTCCATTCTACAGTCTGTGGATCAAGTAATCTCTCAAGGTTTATTTATATTTCATAAGGCCATACCTGCCATAGATAGTGATTCCCCTGATCCATCTGGACAAAGGAAACTAATGCCTTCTGGGAAGGATTCAGATATAGCTAGGAGCATTCATGTTTCATGGGAGGAGGAGGTCAAAATATCAACATTAACAGGAATTTGGAAGAAGCTGATTCCAATCTTCATGGATGACTTTGAGCAGTTGAAGACTTTAGTGGAGCAAACAACTGCAGATGTAGCAGAAATAGCAAGAGAACTAGAATTTGAAGTGGATCCTGAAGATGTGACTGACCTGCTGCAGTCTCATAAAATTTGAATGGACAAGGAATTACAAAGAAAGTGGTGTCTTGAGAAAAAAACTATGGGTTGTAGCTCAGTGGCAGAGTGCTTGCCTAGCACGTGTGAGGCACTGGATTTGATTCTCAGCACCATATAAAAATAAATAAAGAGCCATTGATAACTAAAAAACATTTTTAAAAAAACTATTCATGGTAAAGATGCCTTGAACTTTATTCAAATGACAACAAAGGATTTAGATGCTACATGAATCCAGTTGATAAAACAGCATCAGGATTTAAGCAAGTTGACTCCAATTCTGAAAGAGATTCTACTTGTGGGTAAAATACTATCAAACAGCATTGCATGTTACAAAGAAATCTTTCATAAAAGAAAGAGTCAATTGATGTGTCAAACTTTATTATTATTTTATTTTAAGAAATTTCCACAGTCACCCCAGACCTCAGAAACCAGTCAGCAGTCATAAACATCAAGGCAAGACCTTCCATCAATAAAGAACGCTGTGACTCACTGAAGGCTCAGATGATTGTTAGCACATTAGCAATAAAGTATTTTTAATTAAAGTATGTACATTGTTTTAGACCTAATTTTATTGCACACTTAAACTATAGCATAATGTAAACATAATTTTTAAATGCACAAAAAAATTATATCCTAAAAATTGTATGACTTGTTTTACTGCAATATTCATTTTATTGTGGTGGTCTGGAACTGAACCTATGATATCTTTAAGATTTGCTTGTATTCCAACACCAAATCTTCTGTCCTATAGCTCTAAGGTTCATATTCTGAACACCTAAATCTTCTTCCAGATACCCACCACTAATAGAGCCAGTACTAATTGGCATTCCAGGGATGTACACAAAGAGGAAATAGCCGGTAACTAACTATTCAATTGACTACTCATTAATTCAATAAAAAATTTAAATGCTTTCTACTATAAATTACTGAAATAGGCACTATAAATATATCTCTTCACAATTTACTGCTTGTATAAAACCTTAATGCAAAGGGTATATATTGCAAAAACATCATTATACTGTAGATAATGTACTCTAAATGGCAGAAATAGTTCCTATCTTCACATTTAAGCATATAACTATGCCTCCCTTCCAAAAAAAGTTTACCCAAGAAGAATATATGTTGTTCAGAATGAACACTGTTATATAGGTTAAATATTATAATACCATCAATATAAAATATTAATGATATTACCCCCTCACATTTAATCTAGCACCCCAGCAAACTAACTAGAAAGAACATTCATTTAATTTTTTGGTGTTTCTTTGTTTTAAGGTGGGTCTTTCTATGTTGTTCAGGCTGGCCTCAAACTCTTGGACTGAAGTGATCCTTCTGCCTCAACCTCCTGAGTAGCTGGGAATACAGATACACCCAACCACACACAGATTGTATGTTTCAGACTCTAATAGAGCATCATCAAACTCAAACTCAAATAACATATGATAACAAAAAAACGTTAGATATCACTTACCCTCTTATATTTGAAACTATGTACCCATTTCTATCAACTCAACAACTTTTTCTAAATAAATTAAAGGGTATACATTGCAGAATATTTGCAAAAAAAATTTGATCTCCTTGCTCCCTCCATTATATTCTCAGTATGCTCAGATCCAATTATTCAAATTCCTAGATGGAGTCAAGATCTTCAGTTATAGACTGAGGTGTCGTCTGGTATAAATGGTAAGTTCTGCTGTTATATTATTTCAATCCTGAATCTCTCATGTGTCCTACAATTTTCAAGTTTCTTGATCTGATAATCAGGAATCTCCATTATGACATCTACTTTTTAAGTGAGTAATAAAAAACCATAATCCTAACATTTCTATATAAGCCTCTTCCTAGTGTCAAATCAGGCTCTGAGACTTATAGCAAAAACAAAGTCCCAATGTATGTATATAGAAGACTTTTAACAAAGCTTTTATTTAAAATATTCAATCCCAGGGAGAGTGATTTCTTTCTTGTGAGTTTGGTTGGATCCTAGATTTTTAGCAACAGAAAACTGGGATTTTTGTCACTGGAAGTGACAAAACACCTCCAAAAGTCTTTCATGGATCCTAACTTTGTAAAGTTTAAAGAGCAGTTAGAAGTAATATTGATCTATAGTGTGTGTGTGTGTGTGTGTGTGTGTGTGTGTGTGTGTGTGTTTCTCTGGTTTTGGTATCAAGTTAATGATGGCCTCATAGAATGAGTTTGGACAAATTTCAACTACTTCAGTTGTTTTGAATAGTTTGAGAAGAATTGGTACTAGTTCTTCTTTAAATATTTGGTAAAACTCAGCACTGAAGTCATCTGGTCGTGGGCTTTTCTCTGATGGGAGAATTTTAACTACTGATTCGATCTCATTACCAGTTATTGGTCTGTTCAGGTTCTCTATTTCTTCATGATTCAGTATTGGTAATGTTTACAGTGATAAATACATGAATTACCCAATTTGATTATATATAATGTTTATGTATACAAAGGCATCATAGTGTGCCCCCAAAATCTGTGCAGTTATTATATGTTAATTAACTATAATTTTAGAAAAACAGGAAAAATATGTCTACAAGAGTTTAAAACAACATCAGTCACACTCATATGAAAGCTTTGAAACAAAATAAAATTCTGAACTAAAGCTGATACCTGAAATAGTGGACAGACCCATCTCTTATACAAGAGCATTTCCTAAGAAAAAGTGTATTACTAGAGCTACACTGTCATTAGAAAATATAGTCCATAATGGAGAAAATGTTATTTGGGCAAGGGAAGGGGAGATAAAAATCAAGGAGATAAAAGAAATATCAATCAATTCATAATATCTTCCCACTTAAAATCTACCACCTATGGAGAATATCTCCTCCCTTAAGAGAATTACCTAAGTAACCATGAATTTTAGGAAAAAATAGAATTTGCTATATTGGTACCACTATTTTCCAGGGTTTCCTATGACCCTATCCCATATGCACTTCCCTTCAGTTTGTGTCTTACATATTTCAATCTATTTTCCACTATGACTGATATACTCTCCACTTTGTCCTGCAACACACTCCTGCCTCCTGCATTCCTCTTTTCTCTGAATTATAATATGTATTCAGGGACCTACTTGATACTTTAGCTATTTACTTCCTTGATATGCTTCTGTAGTATTTGCATTTATGTAAATATGCTTGATGTCAAAATAGTCTTGACATTTTGGTTGGTGGACTATTTTTAGGCAAGTAGTTGGAATGTGAAAGCACGCTCGCTGGCTATTCCTTTTGCCAGAGCTATACATGGAAGCTCTGGTCAGAAACACCTGAGCACGATGAACAAACATTACCAGGAATAATCCTTACATGCACAATTGAAAAAAAATCCTCCTATGTACTATGGAATGAATAAGATCACTCTCAACACTTCCTTTGGTAATGAAGTTTCTAGAAATGCCAGCCTTTCTTATTTTCATAGAAATTGTGTATCGTAGGTACTTTTTAATTGGATAGGCTTTATAATTTTTTTTTATAAGAAAGCCAATCCATAGGGATTTCTCAGTTTTATTTTCTCAGACATGGAGTCAGACTAGCATTGAAGTTGTTGCAGTGGGTCCGTGGGAGGGAGAACCTAGTGATACCAGTGGACTGGCTCTAGCTCTCATGTCTGACAGTTTGCTTGTACTTTCCCAATATTATCCTTTCTTTGAATGTTCAGTATTATCCTTTCTTTGAATGGTATATCAAAGCTTCTAATTAATTCATGCTGTTGAGAGTTTAAGCAAAAAGGTGACACAGACAGGTAAAAATCCAAAGTGCCTTCAGTCATGGCTTGTAGACCTAAATTAAAAATATCAAACTTGAAGTCTGAAGGAAAGTACCAAAGTCAAGCCAGAAACATATGTCCAAAGAAATTCACCAAGCATTAAAGTGGGCCTCAGTTGGGGATCAGTAAAATGTGACTTCAAATGGTGTTTAGCGATCCAGGATATTGGAGACAAGGAACAAAGGTCTGAGCTGAAATGGTGATTATTCTCTAAAAATGAACATTTCACATACGTGATTTTTTACAAGTTAAAAACCTGTGTTTTCTTGGAAAATTTGATCCAGTTAAGTTGGAATGGACATATATCTCCAAGATCCTCTTTCTCAGGCAGACTGATTTTTTCATGTTTAACCATAGAAAATCTTAATGCATTCTGGTGCATTCCTGAGCTTGCTAGAGAGTTTCAATGATTGTTTTGTGTGATCTATATCTCATTCCAAGGACCAGGTGTTGAATTGGCCATTATCTCACCATGATTATAACATCCATTCCATGTTATACTTGGATTCTCCTTCTTTGGTTTGATACAGTCAGTAGAGTATATGATGGAGTTCCACATCATAGAGAAGAAAACTGGAATAAATGCATATGAATTGGCATAGATATAAATGCAAAATTACAGAGAGCAAAATAAAACGGAGTTTCCCACTTGAATGTTCTTGCCTGAAACTTTGTACTGATTAACAAATTTTTATATGTCTCTTTGAATACTGTCAAGATACTGGTTTAACTAGGAGATATAAGGAGGTATCAATGTAGGCAATCACAATTTGTCTAGAAAAGAATCTTCAATGTGGACAAGTTGTTAAAAGGGAATATCAAAGTAGGGAATATATGGATGAGTGAGTCAAGAGATCTAATATCCACAAATGAAAACTACAGTTGATAAAAGTGTATTGTGTTTGGGATTTCTGTTAAATATATGGGTTTTATTTGCTCTTGTCACAAAAAAAATAACTATGTGAGATGATATATACATTAATATATTTTACTGTAGTGGCACTCCACTATCTATCTACATGTATCCCAGAAATCATATTATAAATCTTAAATATACATAATAAAATTTATTTTTAAAGAGAATATCATGGTAATAAGATAGTTAACTCAGCTAGATTATCATTAGGAGACATTACAGGAGTCATATTCTAGTACTTGGTTTGATATATATTAGTCTGTAGAGTTTTGACAATGGGCAGAAAGATGTGAAACATGCAAGGCTTTCATCAGCAGGATTCAAACATGTAACAGACACCTTAGTCAATATGTGATAGTTAAGGATACCATGATGGTGGAAGATTTTTTTCAAGAATGAAGTAGTCATAGCGTATGCTGTAAAGGAGATGAAAGAATATAATTCTCATGGACAGAGGAACCATGTGGTTAGAAGATTTGTTTTATGCACAAGATGACCATTAACAAGGGAATCTGAGAGCTGAGGCAATGCAATGAACTGATCAAGGTTATGCAGCTAGTAAGTGACAGAGCCATAATTCAAGTCCAAATAGTATTCCTGCATCCACTCTGTTCCTAACCACTTTGCAATACTTCCTCTATAGGAAGGTAGGAGACTTACTTAGGGGGAAAAAAACAGCCATGGCCACTTCAAGGAGGCACAGTGGAAACATCAAAGAGCAAGGTATCCATGGCTAGAGCATGAAAAGAGATTAAAGACTTATTTCATTACTACTGGATCCACCATTGGTTCAGACAAGTAGGTAGAAAAATGTGAGTGGGATGGAAGAGAAGGGAAGGGAGGGAAAATTTATTTCAGCAGGGATGTGGATATGGAAGTCTTTTTGCTAAATAATGTAGATAAGTCCCTTGCAAGCATGGAAAGAAGAGGTTTGTTTTGTTGATAAGCTTGCTGTGGCTGGTGAACATAGAGAGGCTGGAGATAGAAGAAGTAATTTCTAAATATGTTATCCATGGATAGCACTTAAAAAAAAGTGTTCTTTCATGAACAAGTGGTTATCTGTGACAGGTTAAAACAAGGAGTTAGAAGACTTCTTGAATGAAAAAGTAGCTACAGCTGGACAGATGTAAAGGGTAGAAGACAACTCTTTTGAACAGGGTGACCATTGTAAAGAAAGTTTTGGGAAAACTTACTTCAAGAATGTGGTAACTATGTGTATTTTGGGGGACAAAAGTAACTACTGCTGAGACTGAGAATAGGAAGACTTGTTCTATTCTTTTTTAAAATGTAAAAGAAGAGAATTTGATGCCCAGTGCAGACATAATGATATGAAACTTTTTTATTAATAAAGGAACTATGGCTGAAGCAGGCAGGGATGAAGGTTGGAAGACATCTGTCATGAACAAAATAGCCATTGGTATAAAAGCTAGAAATCTGAAATAAATTGTGTTAAGTTACTGTAACCATAGCATGTAAGGAAGTGGAAAACTTTCATAAATAGGATAGATATCTCTAAGGTAAATGGGGCGGGAGAATGATAAAAATTTATAAATTATGTATATGTAATCATTGCAGAAAAAGAGATGAAATTTTTCCTAGAAGAGTTGTTTTTCCTGAACAAAGCAGCCTTGACCATTGAAATCTAGGAAATAGAAAATTTCCTTCCTGAATCATGTTCACTGATAAAGCCTTACAAGTCAAAGGCTTATAACTAAGTACTTCTGGCATTTGAAGCAAGGGAAAGGAAACAATTCTTTATTTAAAAAAAATAGAAAGAACTGGCCACAGTCAAGTCAGACATGAAAGTAGAAGACTTTTAAGTGAACAAAGTAGCCCAGCTTGGCAAAGACCAAATGGTAGTAAGAACTATGGTCAGTACCAATCTTGAAGACAAAGAATTAGTTTTTGTTTTGTTTTATTTTGTTTTGTTTTGTGTATGTGGTGCTGGGCTTTGAACCCAAGTCCTTGTGCATGTGAGGCAAGCACTTTACCAACTGAGCTAAGCTATATCCCTAACCCTAAATAATTATTTTTTTCTTTAATTCAACAGCCATGGTGAAGGAAGGCATGGAGCAATAGTTCTCAAACATTTTGGTCTCAGAACCCTTCAACACTCTTAAAAAAATATATGGAAGCTTATGTGAGTTATGTCTTTTGGAATTTATGAAAGTGGAAATGAAGGCTGAAATTTTAAATAATATTTAAGTATGAATTTCTTTAAAATAATACCAAACCCATTACATGTTAACATAAGCAACATTTGTATCAAAATTAATTATCTAAAAAAGCAAGAAGAGTGGACGTGCTCTACATTTTATGTATCTATTTAATGCCTCGTTTAATTGATTCTCATATTTGTTCCTATATTCAATATATTATAATGTTATTTTGGTATAGAGAAAAAAATCTACAAAAAAATCATGCTTTCTACAGATACACAGTTTTAAAAGAGATGATTGGTGGACTACCTAAAAGGGTCTCAAGGACCCCTAGGGAATATTAGACCATATTTCGATAGTTATTGGTACAGGAGGTAAAGCTAAATTATTTTCTAAAATATACACTTACTGATGAAGCAAAGAGGAAGGTGAAATACCTCCTTTTTACCCAAAGTAACTACAAAATAGAGATGGTTGGAAGAGTTGTAAGAAATGGAGGTCAAAAACTTCTTTCTTGAACAGATCAAATAAGGCCAGGAAAGATATGATGCTGCAAAGTCTATTTCAGGAGCACAGCTATTATTTGTGGAGAAAATATGGAATTAGGAGAGAACTTCAATGACTAGAATAGCTATGGCAAGAAAAGAAATGGAAGAGTACTTTCACAATAGCAGGTACAACTGGAGAAGGTGAGAAAAAATACATCTTTGACTAAATAAGGTAGGGTCAGGGAAGATAAAGACATAAGACTTCCATTATCATAAAGCAGCTATGGCCATGTAAGACATATGAGCAGAAAATCTTTCAGTGGCCAGAGCAGAAATGCCTGGCAAAAAAAGAGGGAACTTTTTTGTGATTATATAGGCAGATTTCATTCATGATCAAAGCAAATGTCGCTGGGGGGATCACAGATTTAGGCAAATTGTTTGGTTACTAAAGTAGTTATGGTTGAGAAAAATAGGGAATTGGAAACTTTGCATGTGACAAAAATAGATATGGCTGGACAGACAGGGATTTAGAAAACTTCTTAAATCCTAAATAGCAAGGAATGTGGAAAGTCTGCTCTTATGATCAAAGCAGCTATGACCTGAGAATTCTTAATGGTGGAAAAATAATTCTGTGATAATGTCAGCTATAGTTGGAAAAGACAAGAGGTTGTAAGTTTTTTTAAATGTAAGAAGCTGTAAAAGATACAGTGTTTAAAGATCAATTTCATAACCAGAGCAAAGACTTTGAAAGGCATGAGCAATGAATGACTTCTTTCATTATCAAAGCAGATGTGCCTGGGAAAAGCATGAAGGTGCAGGATTTATTTCTTGGCCTGAGGTAGGAATTTTTTTCTGACCAATTTTGCTAAGCCTGTGGAAGATGAAATGTAGGAAGATTTATTTGAGCAGGGTAGATATGGATTTGGAAGTCCCAGCAATGGAAGACTTCTTTCATTACCAAGCAGTTTCAGTTTATGAGAAAATGGATTTGAAAGACATTCACAACTACAGCCATACTCTGCTTGAGAAGACAGAGAAGTTGAAAACTGCTTTCTTCTCAAGAGTATACCCGGCTATGGAAGACACAGTGATGGATGATTTCTTTCATTACCAAAGCAGCAACAGTAGGGGAAGATATACAGAGAACTCTATGTTTTGCCAGAGCAGCTGTGGGATATGGAAAAATTCTACCATGATCCAAAAACTAAGTGGAGAAGACACTGTAGTTGGTGACCTGTTTTGCAACCCAAGTCCTTAATAATTATGTAAGACCTAGCATTGGAATACTTCTTTTACAAGCAGAGTAGTCACTCTAAGGAATATATTGATATGAAATGCTTTAATAAATCAAGCTACTATGATTAAGAAAAAAACAGAGGTGGAAAGTATATTGCCTGACAATATCATCTATGGTGGGAAATACAGTTTGTAGATGACATTTCATGAGTCAGGATGGAAATGGAAACAATCTTCATTACCAAAGAAGTTATTACCTTGGAAAACAAATCACCAAAGAGTTATTTGTAGGAAAAGAATCTATGGCTTTCAAAGATATATATGGAAATGGAAGATTTCAATAATTATTAAAGCAGGCATAACTTGAAAAGACAAGAATATGAAGTAAATATTATGAATTCAAGGCAGCTACCACTTAAGGAAATATATGGATTGAAGACTACTTTTGTGGCCAAAATACAGACAGCTATGGAAGACATGTAACTAAGTTCATTCACAAGTTACAAAACTTGACCTCTTTGGAAGTCATGGAGTTGAAAGATTTTTTTCTTGGCCAGAGCATAAATGACTAGACAGAAACTGGAGAAAGAATCCTTTTTTAAATTACCAAAGCAGAAAGAGCTGAAAAGGTAGATTGCAGGGAATAACTTTCATGATTAAGGCAGCTCTGGGTATGGAAAGTATCACATGGAAAGGATTCTTTTACCAGTGTACCTATAAATGAATAGGTCATGGAAATCAAGGCATTTATGCCTGGGAAAGACATGGAGTTGGAACACTAATTGCTGAACAGATAACTCCAGGGAGGCATTAATTTGAAAGGTTCATTTTATGTCCAAGGAAGTTTTTCCTTGGGAAGGCACAAAGAGAAGATATCCCTTTCTTTGTTAGACCACTTATGGCAGAGGAGGGCCTGGAGGTGAAAGATACTTTTGGTCAAGATGAAATGATTGAGAAACACACAGAGCTGGAGGAATTCTTTCTTGAACAGGATAGATACATTTAAAGAAAACATGGTAAGTAGAAAAACATATTATATCATCAAAGCAGTTATAGAAAGAGAAGATAGGTGGAAAGTTATTTACATTATGAAAGCAATTGTAGCTGAGGAAGACATGGGAGTGGAAAACTTATTTCATTACCTAATCAATTATAGTAAGGGAAGATGGTAATTTGAAGGCCAGTCTCTCTGCCAGAGCTGTTGTGGTTTAGGAAGATGAAATGATGTGTGGATGAAAATCTTTCATATGTAAAACATACTGGAAGAAAAGATGTTAAAACAGATGAGTACTTTTCAACCAAGCTTCCTATGACCATAGAAGACATGAAGTTGGTAGATAAAACTCATAAAAGAACAGATTTGGATGGGAAGTAAAAGGAACTGAAAGATTTCTTTTTTCATGAAAATTGTTTTATGAGAAAGAAAGTCTTAGAAGACTTCTTAAATTAAGAAATCATCAATTGGGGAAAACATGGTCATGGAAAACATTTTAATATCAAAATTGTTATTTCTATGTTATAAATCAAGTTGGAAGACTTATCATCAAAGCAGATATTATTGATAAGCACATAGAATCAGATGGTATTTTTTCACTATAGAAGCCAGTATTTCCAATGAAGATATGGTGACAGAAGACATTTCTTTTTAAGAAAGTATCTTTGCTGAAAAACATGAAAAAGGGAAAATGTTTATTATAAGTAAAGTTACGACTTTAAAAGATATAGACTTGGAAAAGTTCAATAATTAACAATATAAAATCAAAGAAGCTGTGGCTGGTAAAAGACATGTACCTAAAACATGTGGTCTTTGTTGTGGAATATAATGATTTGAAAAATTTCTTCTCTAAGCCTAACATGTACATAAGAAGAGGCTCATATAGGAAAGCTGATTTTGACCAAAGTACAGAGATTTCTTCAAGAATAGACTTGAAAAAATTTCTTTCTTTTCCAAAGAATATATGGCAGGAGGTGTGGAATACTGCTTTCATGATCAACATAACTTTGGCACTAGAAGGCATTAAGTTGGAAGAGTTGTTCATTTTTTGTTTGTTTGTTTTTTGTACCATGGATTGAACCCAGGGGTCCTTAATCAATGAGCCACTTTCCTAGCGGTCTCACTACGATGCTTAGGGAAAACAGTTTTTTCCTTCCTCAAATATTGCTGAAAATGAAACAGAGGTGAAAAACTTATTTTATAATAGAATAGATGTGGTTGGGAAAACCAGTAGTGAAAAATCACTCTTTATTTATTTTTATTCTTTTTATTTTTTGATACCGGGGATTGAACCCAGGGGCACTTAACCACTGTGCCACATATCCAGCCCTTTATTTTTTTAAAAATTAATTAGATACAGCCTCTCACTGAGTTGCTTAGGATCTCACTAAGTTGCTGAGGCTGGCTTTGAACTCACTATCCTTCTGCCTCAGCCTTAGCTGCTGGGACTATAGGGGTGTGCCACTGCAACTGGCTTCATTCTTTCTTAAAATATATAATATGAGGGGGGATTGGAATTCTAAAAAAGTTCAAGTAACCTACAATATCCACAATATGGTGATGGAGAAAATAAAATATAATGGTAGATTTAAGTCCTAGCATTACATGCAAATATATGTACATCAATTTTAAACAGATTAGGAATGACATTAGCTCCAAGTAGGAAGCTTCAAACTCTTTTCCCTACACAGAAACACCAAGGGGAAAAACTGAAGAAACTGTCAGACTCTGAATAACAAAGGTTTATAGCAAACTAGCAAATGCTGAATCAAGAAAAAGGCAGTTTTAAAATGGTAGGAAAACACTTTGATGTTTTTATTTGCACTTGCTCTCACCAAATCCCCTCCACAAACTTGGCAGCAGTTTTGAAGATGGGAGCCCATCCTCTCAGTATGGGACATGGTCTCTGGCTCCACAGAAAACAAAGCAAACACTATTCACAAATTACTGTCAGTTTTTCTCTGTTTTTAACTGTCTGAGGCATGCATGTAGGACTGAAAAAAGCCAACTGGCTCTGTATCACTTGTGAATCCACTAAGAATAGAAAAGGAGCAGGCATTGCTGGAAAGTATTATAAGGCCATTGAAAAACAGAAACATAGCCCATTCAAAAGAAAAAAATAATTGAAACTGTCCAGGTATTCTGCTTAGAAGGGAAAAGACTTTATTTATTTTTATTGATTTAAAAAATGACAGTGGGATGCATTACAATTCTTATTACACATAGAGAGCACAATTATTCATATCTGTTTGTATATAAAGTATGTTGATACCAATTCGTGTATTCATACATGTACTTTGGATAACGATGTCTATCATATTCCACCATCCTTGCTGATCACCTGCCCCTCCCTTTCCCTCCCACCCCTTTACCCTATCTAGAATTCATCTATTCCTCCCATGCTCCCCCTCCTTACCCCACTATGAGTCAGCCTCCTTATATCAGAGAAAACATTCAGCATTTGTTTTTTTGGGGGATTGGCTAACTTCACTTAGCATTATCTTCTCCGATGCCATCCATTTACATGCAAATGCCATGATTTTATTCTTTTATTGCTGAGTAAAATTCCATTGTGTATATATGCCACATTTTTTTAATCCATTCATCCACTGAAGGGCATCTAGGTTGGCTCCACAGTTTAGCTATTGTGAATTGTGCTGCTATAAACATTGATGTGTTGTATGTTGTTTTTAAGTCTTTTGGGTATAAACCGATGAGAGTGACAGCTGGGTCAAATGGTGGTTCTATTCCAAGTTTTCCAAGCAATCTCCATACTGCTTTCCATATTGGCTGCACCAATTTGCAGTCCCAGCAGCAATGTATGAGTGTATCTTTTCCCCCACATTCTCACCAACAATTATTGTTGTCTGTCTTCATAATAGCTGCCATTCTGACTGGAGTGAGATGAAATCTTAGAGTGATTTGATTTGCATTTCTCTAATTGTTAGAGATAATGAACATTTTTTCATATATTTGTTGATTGATTGTATATCCTCTTCTGAGAAGTGTTGGTTCAGATCCTTGGCCCGTTTGTTAATTGGGTTATTTATTTATTTATTTATTTATTTATTTATTTATTTGGTGCTTAGCTTTTTGAGTTCTTTATACACCATAGAGATTAGTGCTCTATCTGATGTGTGAGGGGTAAAAATTTGCTCCCAGGATGTAGGCTTTATGTTTACTTCACAGATTGTTTCTTTTGCTGAGAAGAAACTTTTTATCTTGATTCCATCCCATTTATTGATTCTTGGTTTTAATTCTTACACTATAGGAGTCTTATTAAGGAAGTTGGGGCCTAATCCCACATGATAAAGATTAGGGCCTACTTTTTCTTCTATTAAATTAATTATTTTAATTCTGAAATCTTTGTAATGTTTTGAACAACCAATAAAATAAAATAAATAAATAAAATATATAAATAAATTAATTATTTTAAATATATTCAAAAGACTAAAGGAAATCAAGGACAAAGAAATAAGTAAACTAATAACATAACATGAACAAAATAAGAATATGAATAAAATTATTAAAATTATTAAAAGCAACCAAATGCAAATTCTTAAATTAAACCCACAATAACAGAAATTCAAGTATTTATTAAAGGGAGTCAACATGCAGATTTGAATAAGATCAAAATAATCAAACATGAATATAACTGGATAACTTATCCAGTCTGAGGAACAGAAAGGAAAAGTGAATAGAGTCTAAGACACTTGTAGAACACCACCAAGAAAACAAATATACATATTTTAGCAATCTTAAAAGAAGAAAAGTGAACATGGCAGAATGATTATTTGAAAAAGTCATAACAATTATAGCCCAAAATTCATAACTTGATTAAATGTATAAATAAACATATTCAAGAAGCTCAAAAAATCTAAGAAGGAAAAAAAAGAGATCCACAAAAAGGCACATTATAGTTAAATTGTCAAAAGACAATGACAAATAGAATCCGGAAAACAGCAAGATAGAAGTGATTCATCACATACAAAGGATGCAAAATGAAATCATCAGCTGATTATTTTTATCAGAAACCATGGTGTTCAGAATGTAGTTGGAAGATATATCTAAATTTCTGAAAGAAAAATTACAAATAAATGTTATGAACCGGACTATATTCCCCAAAATATATATGTTGAAGCCCCAAGTTAGAATTTCTGAGTGAAAACCTTGGATATTTAGCAGTGTAGATATCTAAGCAAAATGTTGATGTTATGGTCTGGTTTCTCCTTAGTGCTTATAGTAAACTGTGATAGATAAGAGATGAATTGAAGAAGGAATTGTTAAGTAAAAAGGAACAGAAGTTGAAGAATGGGAAAAGTCTCAGGTGATATATATTGCCTAAAAACGGGAAATTATGTTTTGGAGAGAACCCCAAGGATATGACTGGACTACCACTTGATAAATAAATTATGGACTTATACCAGCAGAAACACTGCTAGTTTGAACTAAAGATCTGACAGAGACAGGATAAAAAGAAGAAAGGCTCTTGACCTTCTTGGATTCTACCAGATGGAATTAGCTACTCAACTGAGAAGGTGCAACATACATCAAGAAAAGGGAAGAATAACTGAAGGCAATTCAGAGATTAATAGGGCTTCTACTGCTTGGACAGTCCCAGAAAGGTCAAGTTATCTCATTCTCTGAGTGTGAAACTACTCCTTCAGATTCAGAGGGTCAGGCTGCCTCCACCTAAAGATTCAGGAGTAATACTGCTCAGAGGGCAAACTATCAAGGCAAAGAGGATTATTCTCAAGATATGACATTTAATGGAATTTGCTTTGCTATGTATACTGAACTTGCTTGGGACAATCACCTTTATTTCTTTCTATTGTCTCCATTTGAGAAAGGAACTGTCTATCTTATGCTTCTCCATCATTGTATTTTGGAAGCATACAACTTGTCTGGCTTCACAGGTTCACAGCTGAAGAAGCATTTTGATTCAGGACAAATCATAGTTCAAATTATACCCATACCTGATTTATACTATAGGCAGAGGAAACTTTGGACTTAGAGTTGATGCTGGAATGATTTAAGACTCTTTGAGCTGTTATAATAGGGTGGATGCATTTTTCATGTGAGAAGGGAGCCAGAGAATGGAATGCATAATCTAAATTTATCTTCTCAAATGTGTATGTTATGCCCTCATATCAATGTGACTATATTTAGAGTTAGGGCCTTCAAGGAGGAAATTAACACTAAATGAAGTCAGGGGCAGGGACCCTAACCTAATAGGACTGATGTTCTTATAATAAGAAAAGACTGCAGGAGTATGCATGCATAGGGGAAAGTCCATGATAGGGCACAGTGAGATCATGGTCATCTGCAAGCCATGGAAATAGGCCTCAGGAGAATCAGACCCTGCTGGCAATTTGACCTTCAACTTCTGTCTTCTAGAACTGAGAAAATTAATTTCTGTTCTTTAAGTTACCCATTCTCATTTTAGTATGGCAGCTCTAGCAGACCAGTACAACCAAGAATCCCATATCTGGCAAAATTATATTCAAACCACATATCTAAGAACTTGTATCTAGAATATATTTAAAAATTACCAGATTCCAAAATTTGAGCCTTGTCTTAATTTTTTTTCTATATCCATAATACATTGGTCTGCCTGTCTTTTATTCACTTAGTCGGATTCTGATGCTTAATAATAATTGCCTGGACTTAACTTGACACAGGAGGTCTAAGCTAATGACCATAAACTTATAGACGCTTCACAGCCTGCAAACTAGCCAAAAAATTCCCATACCTGTAAAAGGAATTCATAGTACCTGGACTACCAACAAAAATAAGATGACAATGTTGTTGTAAGAAATACTCAAGTACTATTAGCCTCATTACTGACTAGATTAAGAGGAACTAAGAGATGCAGTGACTTGCCTAAAATTATATACTTAAGAATTAGATAGCAGAGCTGAGATTGAAACCAGTTTATTCTTCCTCTTTCACATAGTTTTTCTCATACCATTTTCCCCTAACTCATATAAGAATATACTGGTACAAAAAACAGATTTTTAAAAATTCTTACAACTGATATAATTCACAGTAATTCACTAATTTTCGGCAAGTCTGTATTATGAAAATATTTGAGTTATCCAAAGAGTAATTACTATTGAATAATTCTTGTTAAGTAAATCTCTAGGAGCACTACTAGATATGATGGCAGGAATTTTTCTAAGAGATCATCATTCCTTATTTTAAAAGGGTTGATAAAGGTCACATTATCTATTTCTTATCTCCAATCAGGGCTGCACCCATCCTAGATGACAATAATCAGAGCAAATAAAAATACAGTGCCAAGAGCTGACCCTATGTATCTACCCTATGGTCAATCTATCCACTGAGGAGGGGGGGAGGGAGAGAGAGGGAAGGAGGAAGGGAGGGAGAGAGAGATTTAATCCACTCAATAACTCCAAGAAATAGGCATTATTAATCTTAAAGATGAGGAAAATAAGGTATAGGAAGATGTTGAGAGCCAAAGCCGAAGCGGCCCCAGCAAACTTCCAGCTGATTGGCTCCTCTGTGGTGATGCTCATTGGGCTGTTTCCTCACCCTTTCAGACCACAGAGCTGCTCATTGGAGGACTCTTTTGGCTCCTCCCACACGACCCAGCCAATCGGCCTCAAGAGCAGGAGGAGTGGGGGTTGAGAGGCTCGCTGGAAGCCGATGGTGGCAGTTGGGCTCTGAGGGAATTCCTGAAGAGCTCGTGTGGTGAAGCGTGTGTGTTCTAAAAATAAAGTTCATTTCTGCTTGACAAGTGGCTCGTGAATTGTGCCCAGCCAGACTGTGGCAGGAAGAGTAAGTGGCTTATGGATCTAGTAAGTAGCTGAGCAGACAGTCCATTATGGGAGTCTACACTCTATGGCTTCTACATTATTTTATGGCCATATTCCCAGAATGTCTTAACTAACATAAGGTGAAAGGCGGTAAGAAAAAGAAAGGAAACTAAATAGGAGTCTAATTAAGGACTCTGTATTTCCCTTTAAGCTCAGAGAAACTTACATCACCATAGGAAGAATCAAATACCATTTTTTCACGGAGATGGAGATAATAAACTTGGATTTTTATTAGATCCTTTTACAAGATAATACAATTGAAAACGTTCTAGAAGGAGCTTCTCAGGGCAGTTTTTTTTTTTTTTTAATTTGTGTTCTCTTTAACATACTCTTAGCTAGACATAAAATGGAAAAAATGTAGCATTTCCACTGAGCTTTTCAGCTTTATGCTCCAAAAATGTTACTCATCCTATTCCCACCCCCAGTCCACTGCCACCCCCATAATGTAACAATCCAAGAAGTAGTACAATATACCTTTTGGGAAAATTGACTATTTGCAATGGTTTTGGATCATAAGAACATAGCCTTCTCTCCCCTGATGATTTCTCACCTCCACTTCCCAGCAAAATGTTTCCTAATGCCTAAACTGTCAGCAGTGTTTCTGTTAAGAAAAGCTGCTTCCCAATCCTGCCCTGTCTCAAGTGAACAGTAATGTTGGAAACCTCAACAACCCTGCTAGCAAACTAGACAGAGAGGCAGGCTACCTGGCCAATGGCTTCTATGAGAAGATTTCTGTGAAAAAAAAAATACTATCCTGCAAGAATACATCCATGCTTTGGGTCATGGGGATAAATGAGGAAAAGTTTTAGTGTTGAGAAGGTAATGGGAAATGATGAACAGAGCGAGAACAGAGGACACACAGCTATTTCCAGAAGAGTTAGACAAATGGAGGGCAATAGACTGTAACTCTTCTATCCTACCATAGGTAATATAATGACAGAATTAGAGAAGAATTTGATTTACTGGATATATCCTATCAGAAGACCTACAATGA
The DNA here is from genome assembly GCF_052094955.1 of Ictidomys tridecemlineatus. Lineage (NCBI taxonomy): Eukaryota > Metazoa > Chordata > Mammalia > Rodentia > Sciuridae > Ictidomys > Ictidomys tridecemlineatus. The sequence goes on from NC_135493.1 coordinate 78,414,869, forward strand.
AACTGATTCATCTATTACAAAATTCTCATGGTTTAGCTTTCTTTCTCCCTGTCTTCTGGCCAGAGAGCACTGGAAGAGAACATAGCAGACATATGTACAAATGCTAGCCTCTTGCTGAAGACTTGCATATGAAAGTTTTTTTTTTTGCATATGTTCACTCTCACCCATTCCATAGCCAAGAAATTCTTTGTCTGGTCAAATCCACATCTTTCTTGGATGGCAACAAAGTCCAATTCCCTTCAGATGGTCTGTCCGCCTGGGCTTGGGTTTAGAGTTCAGGAATGCTCAATAATGCTCAATAATGTAGTTATTAACTACTACTCAATAGTAGTTCCTCTTGACTCATCCTTCTGATGACCCATGAGATGGGGTGAGCCTCTAGTAAGAACTTGGGAAGGGGTGGCTCCAAGATGCTTATCCTGACTGACCCCTTAGGTAATCCACCCACACCCTGGAGCCAAAGTTCCCGTTAGTCTGGCCTTATCTGGCATAGCTACCACTGTTGTTCTTGGCCAAAGAAGGTAATTACAGCAAACTGTTTCATCATTTTGAACAGGCACAGCAGGGAAGAAACCTGAAGGCTCATGGCAAATAGGTGCAGAGGAATTGATGGCGGAAGATTCCAGCCACTGATGTCATGGAACACACACAATAAACTTGAAGAATAAAATAAGGAGAGAGGTATGGCAAAGAGTAAAAAAGATCAATGACTGACATTTTAAAAACCATTTTACTAATCACTTTCATGTCAGAGAGATGGTTCAAGAAACCATTCCATGTCTTGGAGCTAAATTTTTGTCACAAATATTTACACAGTTCCTAATTGCTTCCCCTATATATTAGATCCTGTGTGTGGTTAAAAAAATAAAAGACAATACAAAGATAGGACTGAGAAAATATGACTTTGTACCAGTACAGACTACAGACTAAGGTCCAATTAGTTGATTTTGTGTTTAGGATGATTTATCAAGCTGTTAAAAATGTTGAAAGATAGGCTGTATTAACAGGAGCATAATGCTCAAAATTAGGGAGATAAGAGTTCTATTCTAAGCTGCTAAGACCATATTTGAGATAATTGTTTTTATTGATGGATACTGTATTTTATGACTGACAAAGACAAGTTGAGGGACACAGCCACATCAATGTTTATAGCAGCACAATTCACAATAGCTAAACTGTGGAGCCAACCTAGATGCCCTTCAGTGGATGAATGGATAAAAAATGAGGCATATATACACAATGGAATTTTACTCAGCAATAAAAGAGAACAAAATCATGGCATTTGCAGGTAAATGGATGGTGTTAGAGAAGATAATGCTAAGTGAAGTTAGCCAATCCCAAAAAAATAAATGCAGAATGTTTTCTCTGATATAAGGAGGCTGATTCATAATGGGGTAGGGACGAGGAGCATGGGAGGATTAGATGAATTCTAGATAGGGCAGAGGGTGGGAGGGAAAGGGAGGGGGAAGGGGACTAGCAAGGATGGTGGAATGTGATAGACATCATTATACAAAGTACATGTATGAAGACATGAATTGGGTGTCAATCTACTTTACATACAAACAGAAATATGAAAAATTGTGGTATAGATGTGTAATAAGAATTGAAATGCATTCCACTGTCATTTGTTTTTTTAAAAAATCAATAAAAAAGACATGTTGAGGTAGAATCCCAGATAATACTGACTGAAAACCAAAAATAAAAATAAAACAGAAGAGATGTACATAATAGTTTCAGACAAAGATGAGTGAGGAGAACCAAAAGAGAAACAGTGGACATGACCAGAAATAGCAATGGCAGTTGAGTTCTGCCTAGCACACTCTGTCCTGACTCCTTCAGAAACAGAAACTTTTTGAGAGGGTGACTCAAAATGACAACTGACTATAAAGGTCATTACCCCCAAGTGGCTGAAGAATCTTAAAGCTATAAGCCATTCTGAAGAGTATATAATCCATTCACTGTTTCATTAACCTTTGAAACTACTTTCTGCAGTGTTAGGTATATTTGTCCATAATATGCTCATTTTAAATTGACAATGAGGCAAAGTACACAACTTCATCCTTGAGTGACACCATTTACCTACAAGACAACTAGGTAGCCTTTCTTAGTAGGGCAGAGAACTTTTATAACATTGTAACTACTTCATCAGAACACTACTCTTCATACCAGCTGCAGGTCAAACTCCAAGGATGTCCTGAACTCTCCCTCTTCCCACAACTTTGTCTATTATGTGCAATTACCTGAGGTACTCAGCAGTGTGGGCTGATCTCCAATTATTTCTCCAAAAGTCCAAGGACTTATGTAAATGATTAAATGGGAAAAGTATTCCCCAAGGACTCCTACCACCCCAGGAACAAGATGTAGTTATTCAGCAAATTCTTGTTCCTAATATTGTAAATTCCATAGCCATTTGGTTAAAGCTATCACAAAGTCTCAACATGGGTCCTGTATTGCCCTGGTCCTCAGCCAAAGTCAGTTCCTCACTCTAGTCACCATTCAAAATGCAATTCTTTATACAACACTAAAAAGAACACATTTAGAAAAAAAAGCAAAAGAGGGTTATAAACATAGGACTTCTTGTCTAGAAGAGATGATGTACATTTATATCTTTCTCATCTTCTCCATTATGTTTATACAATTGACAAATAAAAAGAAATCTGAAAGGTACAACTGGTTAGAAATCCTGCAGGATTGCCATAAAAACACACCGGCAGCATGCTTTACATCATGCCTCACAATGGAATAAAGTAAACTGGCCTGCATTTCCTGACCTCCAATTTTATAACAGAAGGTGGTATAGGTATTTTCATTCCTCCTTCAGATCACATACAGAGCCCTGCATACAACAGCAGGTCAGACCAGCACCACAGGCAAAGGGAATTGATCTCTCCATAAAAATGAGTGGCCAAAGAAATGACATTCCTTCCATACAGAGCTCAAAACTCCCCATCTCCACCCAGAGACACTGGGTGCTGGGTGGCACTGACAAAAAATCCTGCAACAAAAAGAACTGAGTTGGAAGTACTCTTCATGCAAACCAGACCATAAATTCCTTTCCCCCAATTAGAAGTACCAAATGGCCCTTCCTGGGTAAGCCCCTTCTGCCCATTCAAGAAGTATCAGCTGAGACTAGTGAGATAAGATAAAACAAGGACATCAGAACAGCACTGGAAAGGTTTTGAAATTTAGACCACCATTGAAACCAGAGTTCACATGAGTTAGCAAACAAAACCTGTGCGCTAAACCTAAACAGGGCAACTACCTGCTAAATTAAATTTTTAAGTACCACTTAGAATCTGCTAAAACAATAGACAAAATATCCAAGATACAATGTTACAAATCACCTGTCATACTAAGAACAAAGAAAATCACAACCCGAGTGAGAAAAGACAATCAACTTCATAATGGAATAAAGTAAACTGACCTGCATTTCCAACACCAAAATTAATCAGATGTTAGAATTATCTGACAAGAATTTTTAACTCAAAAAATGATTAAATAAGCATTAAAAATACTCTTGAATACATGAAAATACATAAAATATCAGAAAAAATATAGAAATATAATAAATAAATGGAAATCACAGAACTGAAAAATAAAATTATAGAATTTTTAAAAAACTCAATCAATGGGATCAATAGTCAAGTTTAGAAGTCATAAGATATGTTCTCAAATTCACTGATTTTATCAATAAAATTCACTGAACTTGAACAACAGAAAAGAAACAGATTGAGAAAAACTGAAGAGTCTAAGGCATTTATGGGATAATATCAAAAGATCCAACATTCATAGCCTCAGGTCTCAGAAGAAGAAGAGAAGTAGTAGAGTTGAAAACATCCCACACTTGTTGAAAGATATGAGCTTACAAAACTTCAAGAGCCAAGGAAACTCTATATAGGAAAAACCAAAGAAATTCATGCCAAGTATATCATAATTAAAATTCTAAAACTAAAGACAAAGAAAAAAATTGAAATTAAAACATTAACACAAGATTATATCAAGTTTTGGAAAACTTATATTACATAGTCATCATTGCTAATTTCCATACTTAATGATCTGGAGAACATTTGATCCAAAGACAAAGTCACCAATAATTTTATCCCTCACTTCATAGTAATCTTTTACCTGTACTTCAGTGCTAGTTTCATGAAAACCAAAATGTTGTGGAGTAAATATATAAATATAGGCCCGAGGCCTAGAGTTCTAAATTAGAAAATAACCTTCTTGTCACCTAAGCTAAAACGCTTCATGTTTACTCCCAACATTATTCTATACTGGTATTTACATTTTGGACATTTTTAAGTTCCAGAGCTTCTATATCTTCCCCTGATTAGCTGATGCCATAATTCATTAGTTTTGTCTGCTAAGATATTTTCTACCTTATGAGCATATATTCTACCATCCCTATTCATTTCATATCATTAATCTTACTTTCTTCTCCTGGAATCAGTCCAAATAATTTTTCTTAATTTCTCATGTTCATGGGATGTTATTATAGTTCCTTCATCCCTCTCAAACTATATCAGGCAGTAAGCCAGTCTCCCTATCCCTAGAGCTTTCAAGCTGCCTTCAGGTACTTCCTGTACTCTGCCTCTTTCCAGAACTTTGTCTATCAGGAAGTACTAGATTCTATTTGGCTAATCCAAGTTATCTTTCATTAACTCACTTGAAATTTCTCCAATATGCTGACATCTGTTTAAAGGCAGGACACATCTGTGCATTCCCTGGATACTTCTAGTACCAGTAGAATAACAGAGTCAATACAGTATTTCCATGAGAGCCGAATTCAGGAACTGATGAAAAGTGCCACATTTGACCTTTTAAATTCCTCTATCTAACCTTCCTGTGCTTCTATTTATCCCTTGGTTTCTTGGATCCTGAAAATGATTTAGGATCAAAATTGAAAAGTTTGTCCAACTTGTCTTTCATTACCATCTCATTCTATGTACTGACATGGCTGTGATTCACGCTTCCTTATCTCAGAGGAAATCGATCTGATATGTATTTCTATTGAAGTGTTGAAGGCTTCAGTTTATATCCCTTTATAGGTTATTGCATTCTAAAATATGCTGGAAGAAGGCAATAATAATCCCCAAACTAAAATGTTTGGCTAAATCAACAATTCTGAAAAAGAACTTTGACCTATCACAAGAGGCCATGTGATGTAAAGGGAAAAGGGTTAGATTGGGAATCTGGTATTAATTTACCCCTAAAGGACTTAACACTGACAGTGTACACCTGAGCAAAGTATGCTGGGCCTTGGAGGATACTCATTGGTATGAAAGGGTTTAGACAAGCTGACTTTAACGTGTATTCCAATACATAATTTCTGTGAATTGCCAATGATGGAAACCTTTCCATTAGGCTTCAAACTACACCAAGAGGGCTCATTTGACTGCTTATGAACAAAGTTGATTATGAATATGAGTCTTTATCTTCCCCACCTATGAGAGCAAAGAATAATTAATTCTACCTGAGGGTATTTGGAAAAAAAAACTGAGAAAGAGCAAGTTGGTTGGGTTTTTTTTAAGGTGATAATGACAAAGGACTACCCAGGAAGAGAGTAAATATATGAAAGAATGCACCAGTGTGTAAGAATCTACTATACTGAATGAATGAGTAGCTAGATGAAGCTAGAGAATCAAGTGAATGCTGGAAGTTGAACCTAAAGCACATTTGGCCCACACTGTGAAGTGCACCGAATACTATTCTTGGGGTTAGGAATTAATCACATAGGCAATGTGTAACCACTGGAGATATGTAAACTAGGGAGTAACATGATCACATCTGTGCTGTAAGACAAAGTCTCTGGCTACAGCATAAAGGTAATATTTGAAGAAAACAGCCTAGAGACAGAGAGGTCCCTTAGGAAGTTATTGCAGAAATTTAAACAAATTTACTCTAAGTATATGTATGAAGACATGAATGGTGTGACTCTACTTCATGTACAGAGATATGAAAAATTGTACTCTATATGTATACTATGAATTGAAATGCATTTTGCTGTCATATATAACAAATTAGAATGAATTTTTAAAAATCAATGAGAGTCTGAATCACTATCTATAAGAAAATGAAGAAGAAAAAAGAGCAGAGGAAGATGGCTGGTGCTATGAAGAAAAAGCAATATCAAGTTAACCAAACAGCTCTCTCCTAAGCCTTCCCAGGGCAAGAAAAAAGTCTTGCACTTCTGTCTTCCAAAATGCTCAGTTCTCCATTGGCTCACAATAGGCATAGACTAAAAGTTGAAGACTCTGAGAAGTTCTTGGTTCTACTAATCCTTATAAGCTAGCTTTCACTTAAGGTGACAGAATTGAGCATGGAGGAGTCCACACACAGATATTCCAAGTAAGCCAAGAGATTTGATTTGTATAACTTTAAGCTCCTGTTTTCTTTTACTTCTTATTCTTCTTCTGTTTTTTTTTTTTTGTACCAGGGATTGAAGCCCCAGGGGCACTTAACCACTGAGCCACATCTACAGACCTTTTTTACATTTTATTTAGAAACAGGGTCTTGCTGGGTTGCTCAGGGTATCGCTAAGTTGCTGAGGCTGGCTTTGAACTCACAATCCTCCTGCCTCAGCCTCCTGAGTCCCTGGGATTATAGGCATGCTCTACTGCACATGGCTAAGCTCATGTTTTCTTGAGAAAGAACTAATTTGTCAAATCTCTACCAATAAGTCAGCACTAGATTTTAACAAAAAACTTTCAGGCTTTGAAGTGAGATTTTCATGTATCTTTGGGTTTGAGTCTTTATTACTTGGACCATATTATCTGTCATTACTTTTATCAAAATTATACCTTAAAGCTTACTTCATTTACGTTCCATTCCAGACCAATACAGGGACCTTCTCAAAAATATTTCTAACAAGTGTTATCCAAGTGTTATACACCTAAAATTCCTCAAGGATTTAATATCCACTGCTTTCTAAGGCACTAGATTTGGATCCTAAGGGCAGAAAGACTTTAAGTATTTTATGACCATATACAAAGTGTCCGTGGAAACATGCAAAAATCCATTCTCAGTACCTCTTTATACCCTTTCAGTTTAATCACAGTCTACGTATATGTTAGTAGCAAATGACAAACATGTTCAACTAATTCATTGTTTTAGCAATACTTATTTAACTCTTACTATGTTCAGGGCACTATTATGGCAGAATTGGGGAGGGGAAGGTGGAAGAATGAGGATGGAGGATAAAATCAGATATAGTCATTAACCTTAATGAGCCTAACATGTAGTGGGACAAATCATCAATGCCAAAGATTCTGTAACAAGCTAGATGTGATTAGGAACATGGTTTAGTCTCCTGAGGAAAAGGGACAAAACTAACTTTTCCAATAAATCCTCCAAATCTATCCAGTAGATTGCCCCATGAAGAAAAATGTTCATTTTCTCCGTTCAGTTTCTATTGTCATACCATCACCCATTTCTATGGCTGTCTTGCATAATGTCATTGTAAATGATGGCCTCCAAATGTCAACTTCCCTTGGGCCTATTAGTCATGGGTACTGTTGAGGAGAGAAACTAGATTTGAAAATGCTTCCTTAAGGACTCTAGTATTTGTTGATGATATCTGATCTAAAGAACACCTAAAACCATTTCTCTCTCCCTGCTAGGACTTCTGAGCTCTCTAGTTTCCCTGAATCACCAAGAAATGCTATTAACACTTGGCAGAAGTGGTAAAAGAATACCCTATCACCGTATTTCTATTTCTGACCTTTAAAGTCTAATAGATTTCATTAGCAGAAGTAGCCTGTCTTGCCTGCTACAGAGTGTTATCCACCCTCAAATAATTGTTCCCTATGTTTGGAAATCATTTGGATCTTACAATCATTTTTCTCAGTATGAAAAATTCAAGGTCTTGTGTTGAGGCTTTCCAATTTGATTAGAAAGAATTTTTTGAGGCCTATTTTTAAGAAACATGAATTACACATGAACTGAATAGATGAAACATAATTTTAAGTTTGTCTTAATGACTCAACATTGCCATTATAATCATGAATTGTTTTATTATGCTGTGCTACTCTCAGGTATAATTGAGGTGTGTAGGAAAGTTAGCCACTAAGCTAACTGATTCCAGATGTAATTCTTAAATAAGTTTCTTTCCTCTTCACTGTAAGTTGTCTCTCCTTGTTGCTGTCAGTGTGGCTGGCTTTAAATGGAATATCTGCTTTTTTTCTACAATAGATTAACGAGTTATCTTATTAAGTAATTCAGCTAAAATGCTGATGAGTAAAAACTGTTTAATATCCCTATGGATCTGCCAACCTTAAATTAACCTACACTCTCTCAAAGATATGTTCTCTGCCAGTGTCACCTCTCAAAATAACAGGATCCATGTTTTCATCACCCCTTTTATTTTCCTAAATTTACCTGAAATTGTGTTACATAGAAATACAGGTAGCCCAATGAAAAGTACCATAATTTGGTAAATGAACCTAAGTCTACCAACCCATACCCACACAGGCTTCAAAGTGAAACCTATTTCACTTCTGTCTGAGTAACAAGGTCCCATCTCTCTAGACTTTCTTTTTATGATGCCTTATTTAATATTATCTTTTTATAATATCTCTCACAACTGGTATTTTGTTGCCCTTCATCCTTTCCCATACACTTTTGGTTTTCCTTTTCAGTATAAATACATCATTCCTAAGGCATTTTGACAAAGGCATTTGGGCAATACCTCTGTGTACTGGACACTTCAAAGAACATCAGTGGCCTGCACTTGTCACTTAGTAGGTGCCACCTCACACCTTTTTTATCTGTGTATCATCCATAGAAGCTAATATTGAATATTTAATAGGCAAGTGTCACAGAGGGGAGTAAGTATCCATTTTCCAGGACATTGCTAATTTTGAATAGACTACCTAAATTTTCAGATGTTGTGTTCCAATTTTTGGTTTGGAAAATATGGTCACCATAAGTACAAGGCATTCATGAAAAATATCATACAGTACAAAATTAGATCAGTTCTAGAGGCAAAATAACTTCAAGGGCTAGAGTTATTCAAAGAAAAGAGAGACCAACATAGCCTAAAGCAACTACAGGGGCTTTAAGGATTGAGCTGGGTTCAGAGACATCAGTCATATCTGAATTAGTGGGGACGGAAATGGAGGTGAGGGTCATAATCTGAGCATATTAAAGTTTTCATTTATGTAACTGTCAAATATTGCTCAGCAGAAGCTTATTATACCATCCAATACTTTGTTACCTATACTAGATTCTGAGACCAACTCTTAGAAGGCCCTGTCAAATTTCTCATAGGTTTCCCTCTTGATCCTACATCCCATGATGCCAGTTCATTCCATGGCTTCATCTTACTGGCATCCCTGGGATGGTTCCACTAGTCTTCTGGAAGTTTACCAAATCAGTTTAGCTGTCTGTATGGACCAGAACTATTCCAGTGACTTGATACAGTCTTACCATTCAAAGATAAGACTAATTTGACTTTTTTTCCTTCATCTCCAAATTTCTTGGGGATAATTACATGGATATAATCCATATGAACAATACAATTATAAACCAATATATTGATCACTTCAAAACAGTGAATAAAAATAGAGATAGACAAAAATCAAATATGTAGATTAAATAATTATACCATGTGCATACACAGTCCAATTAGGAGGGAGGTGATCAGGGAAGATTCATTTTTATATAAAATGAGGTTGGTAAAAGTTACTTTCTTTGAAGTAGCCTAGAGGGGTTAGAATATCAAAACCAACTTTCCCAACTAGGCTAGGGAAAAGGGCAAGGAAATTCTGCTAAAAGTTGTGTGAAAAAATAAGAAATTTAAATGGGGCATCATAACATTGAACAAAAAAAGATTCCCTTTATTTCTTTTGGTTTCTTTTATTCATAGTATATTTTAAAATGAGCATGTCCAAAGTCCTCAATCATAACACAATTGTTAAAAATCCAGAAATTCTTGAAAGCTCTGAAAATGAAGTAGTATTGTTATTCCAGAATTATGATTAATATCTAGAAATACAAACATATAAATAAGTATAATTACTAAAACAAATGTTATAATCCAGAGATGTCACAGGGATGGCCAATTAGCATCTTGAAGGTTTCCTATATATTTCAGGCATCTTGCTAGTCGCATATATGTTACAGGCATTGTGAACAATTTCTAGGAATGACTTACCAACATTATACACATTGCCTAGGAATTGTTTACAATTCCTGATTTAACATTCTGCCTGTAACACAAATACCAGTTAAAGTACAAGGAACTTGATCATACACTGGCATCAAATCAGAAGGCAGCATTTTTGCAGGCCTATCATACAACCAGATTGATTTTCATATAAAAGATGTAATATAGCATAGGTAACAGTCAAAAAAACCTATACTGTACTTTTTAAGGATCATATGCAAAAGACTATGCATGAATTGACTGAAAGAATCTTAATGCAAAGAAAGTATTGATTCATTGCTTTTTAAGATAAGCTAATGTTATAACTACTTGAGTTGTACCATCCTAAGTCGAAACATATAATAGATATATATTTTAAAACTCTACTTTTTAAATTTGAAGTTTCTTTTCACTATTTTTAAATTAATTAACTGCTAACTTAACATTTTAAATGCATTCCAGAACTTATACCCAAATTTATCCTGAACTTTCAGAAGTAGCACCCTTAGGAAGATATATATACTTATTCTGATGATATTGCCATTGCTTAGAATATTTTTGAAATGCTGCTTTTTAGAACTGCCTTCAGAGCCAGTTTATGAACTATACAGTAAAAAGTCACATTACTTTCTTATCACATTTCAAAAGGTAATGTAAATAATATACATTAGCTATATAATATATTAACTATATAATTTATATAAACCAAATTAATCTGGCAAATCAAAATACAGTCACATTGTTACTAAGGCCCTTTCCCAAGCTACCATCTAAGATTTTTCTCAGTCTGGATGAAGACCAAATTTTCTCTCTCTCCACCTAACCCTCCCTCCAAAAAGACATGTCCATTTCAAAATTATTGATCATAATTTGTTTCAAAAATTTAGATGAAACTTTTTCTCATAAAGTTTCTTTGTACAGTACATTTGGCCAGACCAGGAAGCTAGACTGTAAGCTTCATGATAGCAGGGACTTTGACTCACTCTTGTATCCCCAGTGTCTAGAACAAGGTTTGGCATATTATAGCTGCTCAACAATTATTTGTTGGATAGATGGATGAACTTAATTAAAAAGTTCTTTTTTTTTATTGTTGGTCGTTCAAAACATTACACAGTTCTTAATACATCATCTTTCACAGTTTGATTCAAGTGGGTTATGAACTCCCAACTTTACCCCGTATACAGATTGCTGTTTCACATCAGTTACCCTTCCATTGAATTAAAAAGTTCTTATGCATCAGTATTGGAAAGTAGCTCAGGGGTAGAACACTTGCCTGGTGTGAGCAAGGCCCTGAGTTTAATCCCCAGCACAGAAAATATAAAATTTAAAAAAAAATTGGTAGATCAATAAATATAGATGGGAAATGTAAAATCCCAAGTTAATGGTTATATTGAAAGTAAGACCATTCATACTTCTGGCAATTGGCCTAAGATATCACTGCCAGTAGTTAACAAAGATCCTAATGGAGGCTACATACCATGTCTCTGTATAGCTTAATTCCTTTAGAGGTTAGTTCCATGACCCTCATGGAACAATTTGTTCATACTATGTTCCATTCGCAAATTAGGCACCTGGTACAGATCACCTATCTTGCAAATAATTGCTGTATGGTTATTTTTTTTCTTGGGTAGATAATGAAACTCAGTTATCTAAAGTGACTTGAGCTAGGTCACATAGCAAACTAATGAAGGGTGGAAGAGCTTTTGTCTGAGATAAGTATAAAATACGTGGTCTCTGCACAGCTCTAGAATTTACCCTTCAAGTCAGAATTATAGTCCTAGAATCTCCCTCCTTAGTATTACAATATTCATAGGCTAGGAAAATATGACCATGAGGCCCTTTTCAACTCCCCATATCTAATTTGTGAATATATTATTTTGTCTCAACTAGGAGTAATAACAGGTGCAGGAAGAGGAAGAGGATAAGGAAGAGGAGGAGGAGAATAGTAGTAGTAATAAAAGTAAAAGCACTTCTAGTAATATTGTCAATAATAACATTGTCTAGTATGTATTGAGTGTGTAGTACATGATGTATACTGTGCAAATCTTTTACATGTAATATTTCTTAGTCCTCTCACAAACCTATCAGGTAAGCAATGTTGTTACTGTCCTTTTGCAAATAAAGGAACTGAAGCTATGAGAGGTTAAGTCACTGAGCTAGTCAGGGTCTAAGCCTTTGCTTGCCTGACTCTGAAGTCAAGGCACTGGAGCACAACAGCACAACCTCTCATCATGCTCTGCTCTCTGAGCCACCCTTCTCCTGGCTCACAATAAAGATGTAGAAAAATCTAAATATACACTATAGTTCAAACCTTGAAGTGATTTGGTCCCATTTATAGCATTCAATAATAATGGCTGCAAAACAACACAATCCTAGAGACTGAACATCTGTTTTAAGACCTTGAGTGAGTATGTTTTTCTGGAATATCCCCTTAGAAATGTTTTTTGAACATTTGTTCAAACAACTTGAGGTCTGGACACCCTCTGATGCCTTTCTCGATTGGTTATATGCCAAGTATGACATGATCTTTCTGCATGTGGTTTGAGTTAGATGGAAGTGTTGTACATGCCTGAGATACTGGGCAAGCCCACTAGAGCTGCCCCTAGATCCAGCTAAGTAGGCTCACTGAGGAGATGGCGGTCCTTGGTTGACTCAGCCAGGATCATTGATTGGCTGGGTCACCCTATGACCCTCGAGGAGGCAGCTTTTACCAACAGCTAGGATGTTTGTATTCTCCTAACCTTTCCTTTCCCCTTTACTGGATATTTTCTCATCTTTGGGACAGGTTCCAGAAATACCCAATGGACTTCTCAAGTCTTGTGGCTTAGGAGTTTCTAGAACACTGAGCCTTAACCACCAGCCCAGTGTTGCTATGGTCTTACTTTCCTGCTACAAGCCACCTGACCCGTACCTGCTCTGCCATGAAATCATTGGGGAATTGATTAATGTCTTTTGAAAGTGCCTTCTACTACACATAACTGGAAGGGACTATAATCCCAGACAGTTTTACAGCTTTGGCAAGATGGAAGTATACTCTGTGGATAGATTGAATGTCACCTCTTGGCCTGGGTTTGTAGGAGATGACTGTAGAGCCCATCAGCAAAGCTGCCACGTGGCCAAGTCCATGTGAGTGATGGAAACATGACTGTGGGAAGAGGCCAAGCCTAGTAATGAGGGAGGAGACACTCAAACCTAAGGGGAATCCCTGAATCCCCAACATCTGTGAGATGGATCAGATGAGGCTGGAGGATAAAAAGCAACAGGAAACATTCAGCCATGATAGGTATATAAGGAAAAAAGCAAACAAGACCAAATCTTAGGTTGTGGCTCCAGGAAAACTACAGGCATCCAGGCTGCTTTATTATCCAAATTAGGCAATAAAATATATAATGAAAATGCTTCAAATTTAGACACTAATCTAATTATGGGAGAATCTTTCCTTTAGTCATATAAACTCAGGAAACTCCTTCCAACTATTCCAGGACGCTCTGCAAGCTGATGTTATTCTATGTGACTGAGAATGCTATTCCTTCTTCACTTCCTTCAATGTGATATGCACATGTACCATTGAGAACTGAGACTATCACCTTTCCATACACTCTGCCTAACTGGTGGGAAAAGAAACTAAGCTAGGGGGTAGCTAGAATCTAAGCTGTAGATTTTTATTGATCAAAGTCAACAAAGTCTAGAGAGAATTGATCAGTTCAGAGGTCATAACAATATTTGTAATGAGAAGTCATGAAGACCTTAGTGAAGATGGTGGTTTTAAATATGAAAAAGAGTTGCTGAGATAGATTGTGGAGAAGTATCACCATGACTTGGCAACTGACAAGATTCAGTAGGGCAATGGAGATATCAAAATATTGCCAAACTTATTAGTCTTAGTGATAGGGAAAATGAAAATAGTTATACCAGTAAAAGGAACAGTGAATTTAAGAAAAGAAAATATCTTGGAGGGATGATAAACTTGGGGTGCCAGATGGACAGATAGAATAGCCACTTTAAAATTCTGGTCTGGTACTCAAGGGAAAGGCTTGGGCTAGAATAAAAATTCAGGCAGACACCACTTGCATGCTCATTCACCTAAGTCCAAACCTGCAGGTTCCCAATACAATCAGAGACCACATATAAAGGATATTCCAAACTTCCTCCTTCTCCCTGCTTCTTCAGCTAGTCTTCCCCACTCCCAAGATCCGCCCTCTATCTCTAGAACCTTACAGTACAGAAACCTAGTTGGCCTCTTTGTCCAAGCATCCCAGTAAATGTAATGTCTACTTTTAAGAATTATTATTTATATTCCCAAACACATATCATTTGCAAATAAGTGATCCAATAAGATAACATTAATCAAAGATTCAATCACTTTGAAAATTATTTACACCAATGAATAAAACAGATATGCATGAGAAATACCTAGGAAGGGAAAATAAGGTGAGTGCTACAGAGTTATGGCAACCATATTTTCTGAAACAAAAATTGGGCATTGGTTCCTTATTGAAAAATATTACTGTTCTGAATTCCTTTCTAATTGAATGAGGCAATTTAGTAGATGTAATTGGGATGGTAAAAACATTGCAATTTCCAGGATATTTGGATAATTTCTAGGAACAATAGGACAGAGTACTTATGCTGGAGAATCTGGGAAATACACAGAGTAGAATGTTAACAACACTATATACCTCATGGTTTTATACTCTAAAATTGCTTTCTGTCATTGTTTTAACATTCTGTAACTTCCAGCTTAGAATGCTTCAGTTTTGGTATGTGTTCCTTCTACAGAGATTTTGAAGATCCAAAAGTATTGAAGGTCATAGTAAGAAGCTACCTTAGAGAAAAACTAATTGAACCATTTTTTAATATGTAAAGAAACTGAGGCCCAGAACTAAGAAATGACTTGCTCAAGATCATTGACACAGTAAGTCATTGGCAGAACTAGGAGAAGAAATCAGCTATCTTTTCTAAAATAGTCTACATTTTATTTTTCAGTGTTTTAAGAATAATTGATTGAAGCAATTTTCTACTTATTAATAAGAAACAGTATGATACATGTTCAAATACATTTACTTAGTACAGAGTCTGACAAACATTTATTCATGGGTTAAATTCTGCCTGTGGCCTGGTAGTATACAGTCCCATATATTAACTGTATATATACAACTATGTGTGTGCCTATGCATATAAACATACATATATATAGTCAGTATATTGCAAGCTAAGAAGGGGTTTTTACATTTTATTTTTTTGATTCTAGCCTTTTTTTTTCAAATTTGGAGAATTCAGGCATGTTGATTTTTATAGACATCCTTTTAACAAACACCAAAAACTCCATTTGAGCAGCAGCCTTTCTGCCCCTTTTTCTTTACATCTCCTCCCCAATCTTGCCTTGGAAACCCCTGGAGCAATGGGCCCTATTACCAAGATGAGCATAATATAAAAGTGCTGAATCCACCATGTCTACCATCTCAAATTCCTTTGGTGTATAGCAGCAGCCTGCACTCACCCTCCAACACACACGTGTACACCTAGACACCTTTCCTTCTTAGCAAAAATATCTATACCTCTCTTACAACAAATGTCTACGATCCAGTGGAACATCAAGGAGAAACACAGGTTGAACTTGGGGACCTATTCCCAGAATTCAATTCCCAGATGATTAAATATTGAGAACTTTGCATACATGTACCCTGCTGGAATGTCAGCACATTTCCTGTTTTCCAAATTTTTTCCAAAGTTGTTGGAAGGACCAAGCCTCCTTCTCAGGGGCAAAGATTCATTGCTGGGAGGAAATTCATTGATGATTTTATCTCACTGCTTAAGGTTTGCTAAATTTCTCCCTATAGTTAAACAGAAAAATCATATTATATTTTATATATTATAAGAAGTGCCTTGCTCAAAATCAACATAACAATTAGAATATGGGACTTTTATAATTGCCATGGCGGAAATCTGTTCCCTCTTCTATATTGCTTCCCAAGGCCATCAGAAAATCAAATGACCAGAAATGTAGCAGTAATGGCTTTCATTCCTTCATGTATGACTTTTTAAATTTGTTCTTTCCAATTATACATGATGGTAGAGTCATGTATATTTTGACATATTTATTAAAACATTGAATATATGTTATTCTAACTAGGATCTCATTCTTATGTATGTACATGAGTAGAGATTCACTGTGGTATATTCATATATGCACATAGGAAACTTTTCTATGAAGAATAACTACATTTATCATGTATGACACTTTAGAAGTTTCCCCACTGAGCCTCTGAGCTTGGGAGCTCCTTAAAGAAGGGCCTACAGGATAGATTTATTTTTCTATCCTCAGGGCCTACCATGTGATCAGCAAGTATATTACCAGCACTTAAGTAAAGGTATATGGAACTTAACTGAAAGAGTGAGTGCAGTGTAGCTGGGGCTGGGGCTCAGTGGTAATGTCCTTGCCTGGCATATTTGAGGCACTGGGTTCGTTTGTCAGCATGGCATATAAATAAATAAAATAAAGGTCCATCAACAACTAAATATGTATATTAAAATATATATAAAATATATATTATATTAAAATATATAATATATTAAATATATTTAGTTGTATGTGTATATGTGTATATATATATATATATATAAAATATTAAACATAAAAAAGAGTACAGGAGACTAGAATGGAAAGGAAGACCAGTACCATAAAAATATGGAGGTCTTTGAGTGAAGCTTGTGGAATCTATAGTTTCTGACACAGGTTGTGACTGCATCTTTGTGTCTTATATAAACCAGCACACTTTCAACATTGAGGTATAGTGTCTTAACAAGTAGAATCTTTGAAATCTATTCCCCCTTTAGTTCAGTGTCTGTAAGAGAAGTACTCAGTCTTTAGAAAAAAAAATTCAGGAACTCATAGTTCCCAGGCACTCACTCCAATATGTCGCAAGCAATTTCATTGAAGTGTTGCATATACCTTGGGCCCAAGACCAAGTGTGGGAAATTTCACTCCATCAGAAAAATCATTGAGGCAGCTTAAGGTAATGGAAACTGGTGCTTTGAATTAAACCTGTCTCTTTCCATCTCTGTGTGTGTGTGTGTGTGTGTGTGTGTGTGTGTGTGTGTGTGTGTGTGTGTGTGTGCGCCTGGATAATACCTTTGAAGGAAAAACCAGAAAGCATATAGCTTGAACACTTTGGAATTAAAGAGGAACTAAAGACAAAATGGAAAGGATATGGATATATATTGGAGTCTTTAATTCAGTTCACAACTGAGCTCTAAAGAACAACATACAAATAAACCCTTCAAACCAAGGGTACCCCACAGGTTAGTGTGTTTCATTGCCACCACCTAAGCTTAGAATATCTGCTCTTTAGACTAAAATACATAACTGTGGCCTTTCCCTTTGTGTTTTCCTATGTACTTGAGCTTCTGTAGTGTATTATCACGACAGTAATTATTGGAATTTATTAACCATGTTAGAAATAAAAGCTAAATGTAAATTGGTTTCAGGCATATAGTATAGTTATCTTTACCAGTTTTAAATGGTATTTGTATGTAAAGAGGTATTTAAGAATATCAAACATATGTATTTATAAGGATTTATAATTTTCAAAGACCATTTGCTTAAAAGTAATGTTCACAATATTGAGCAGTTCCTGAAATTAGTCTACTTGGTCTACCATAACAAAATACCCTACAGTAGCTTAAATAAGAGACATCCATTGTTTTCTAATTCTAGAGGACAGAAGTCAAAAATCAATATGTCATTGTTTCTACTAAGTCTTCTCTTCCTGGAGTGTAGATGGCTACATTTTCACTGTGTCCTCATATGGACTTTTCTCTGTGCTCATGGTGGCAGGGGATATCTGATGTCTTTTCCTCTTCTTATAAAGATACCAGTTTTATTGGATTAGGGCCCTACCAGTATTGACTTCATTTAAACATAATAATCCCTTTCTTAAAATAAAGTCATATTGGGCTTAGGGCCTCAGTGGACATGATTTTAGGAGGAAAGACACAATTCATAACTGAATTATTAACTGTAACAATTAATAATAACAATTCTGTAGTTTACTGATTTGAAGAAACTAAGGCTGAAAGAGGTTTAGTGATTTGCATATACTAGTAAGTAACTGAAGTCAAGCCTGGAACTTAGAATTGTCCCCTGGTCCTGTGTTCTTTGTGCTATATCATGCTGTCTTATAGAATGAGTTGGGAAGCATTCCTTCTTCTATTTTCTGGAAGAGTTTGTAAAGAATTGATATAAGTTCCTCTTTAAATGTTGGGTAGAATTCACCAGTAACCCAATCTTAGTCTGATACTTTTTGTTTGAGGAGGCTATTAATTATTGATTCCATTTATTTATTAGATACAGGCCTATTCAGATGATCCACTTTTCATTGTATGAGTTTTGGTAGATTGTGTCTTTTGAGGAATTGTTAGTTTCATCTAAGTTATCAAATTTGTCATCACAGAGTTATTTCTAATAATTTATCATCCTTTTAATATCCATGGTATCAATAGTGATGGCCCCTCTTTCACTTCAGATATCAGTAATGGATGACTTCTTTTTTCTTATTGTAACTTGGCTGAAGGATTACCAATTTTATTAATATTTTCAAAGAAATATCAGTTTTATTGATTTTTCTCTGATTCCTTTTTTTAAATTCCATTGATTTCTTATGTGATTTTTATTATTTTAATTTACTCTTTTTCTATTTATCTTTTTCTATTAAATTCATTTAAAAATAAATTTATTCTATTTATTTTTATTTATTTAATTTACTCTTTTTCTATTCTCCAAAGCTTAGATTATAATTAATCTTTTCTAATATATGCATTCAGTGCTATAATTTTTCTTCTAAGAACTGTGTTGGCTGCATCCCACAGTAAGTTATATTTTCATTTTCATCTAATGCAAAATATTTAAAAATTTCCTTTCAGACCTCTTTTTTGACCTATGTGTTATGTAGAATTGTGTTGCTTAATGTCCAAGTACTTGGGGTTTCCAACTACCATTCCATTGTTTATTTCTAGTTTAATTCTATTGTGGTCTGAGAGTACGCATTGTATGATTTCTATTCTTTTGAATTTGTTATGGTGTCTTTCAAGTTCTGAAATATGATACATTTTGGTGATGTTCTGTGTGATATATGAAGGAAAGTATATTCTGTTACTGTTGGATGAAGTATTCCACAGATGTCAATAAGATCCAGTTGATTGATGGTACTATTCAGTTCAACTACGTCCTTATGCTGATTTTCTGCCTGCTGAATCTGTCAAGCACTAATAGATTGGGTTAGAAATCCCCAAATACAATATGAGGCTTGTCTATTAATCCTTGCATTGTGTTACATTTTGTTTCACATATTTTGATGTTTTGTTGCTATGCATATACACATTAAGGTTTTTATGTCTTTTTGGAGAATTAACTTCTTACATGTTATAATATGTAATGCTGCTCTTTATTTCTGATAAGTTTTCTAGTTCTTCAGTCTGATTTATCTGAAATTAATGTAGCTATTTCAGCTTTCTTTTGATTAGTTTAAACACAATGTATTTCTACTTCTTTTACTTTTTAAAATATTTGTCAACTTTTAAAGTGGTTTTGAGTGTATAACATGTATGAGCCTTGCTTTTCCATTCACTTTGATAGTCTTTGCTTTTTATTTGTAGTATGTAGAACATTGACATTTATAGGGACCATTGACATTGTTGGATTATTATCTACCACTATTTTTCTATTTGCTACCCTTGTTCTTTTTTTCCCTTTCATTCTACTTCTGCCTTCTTTGGTTTAGTTGAACATCTTATTTTTCCATTTTCTCTCCTTTCTTAGCTCTGCTTTCGTTAGTAGTCTCCCTACAGTTTGCAACATATATTTACTACTAATCCAAATTCAAATAACACTATATCTTCTCAAGTAGTACAAATATAGCAGAGCATTTCCCTATTCTTTGTGACTGTTATTCATTTTATTTACCCATAAGATAATCATCAAATACAATCTACTATTTATCTATTAGATAAAATAAGAAAAAAATATTTAATTTTACCTTTATATATTCTTTTCTTAATGCTCTTCCTTTATTTATGTAGATTAAAGTTTCTAACTATATTATTTTACCTATTTCCAAAGAATACTTTAAAATATTTTTTCCTAAGGTAGGTCTACTGGTGATAAATTCCCTTCATTTTTGTTTATATGAGATAGTCTTTATTGACCTTCAGTTTTGAAGTGTAATTACACTGGATATAGAATTCTAGGTTCATGAGTTTCCTCTTTCAAAATTTTAAATACTTCATGCCATTCCCTTCCTATTTACACAGTAATCAAAGAGAAAGAAAATGAAATTTTCATTCTTGGTCCTCTATAGATAAGGATTTTTGTTCCTCTGGCTTCTTTCAAGATTTTTCCTTTGTCTTGGATTTTTTGAAGTTTGATTCTGATATGATTAGGAATAGATTTTGTGGTATCTATATGTCTTGGTGTTTTCTAAGCTCCTTGGATCTGTGGTTTAGTGTGTTTCATTAGTTTTGGAAAATTCTCAGTCCTTATTAGTTTGAATATTTCTTCTGTTCCTTTTTCTCTTCTTTTAGTATTCACATTGTACAAGTTACATCTTTTGCAAATTTTCCATAGTTCTTAGATATTCCATTCTCTTTTCCATTCTTATTTTTCTTTTTATTTCAACTTTTGGAAATTTCTACTGACATTTCTTCAAGATCACTGATTTTTATCTATGGCTGTGTCAAGTCTATTAAGTCCATCAGAAGTTATTTTTTAAGTTCTCTTATAGGGTTTTGATTTCTAGCATCTCCCTTTAATTTTTTTCCCACAGTTTTCATCTCTATTTGCACTACCTATTGGTCCTTACATGTTGCCTACTTTGTTCACTAAATCCCTTAGAAAATTCATTACAGTTTTGTGAATTCTCAGTCTGATAGGTGCAATAGCTCTACTATATCTGAGTCTGGTTCTGATGTTTGCTCTGTCTATTCAAATTGCAATTTTTGTCTTTTAGTATGCCTTGTAATCTTTTGTTTATAGCCAGACATTATGTACTATGTAAAAGCAACAGAGATGGGGCTAAAATTTTATGTTTATCTGGCTAGGAGTTAGGCTGTGTTTAACGTTTGCTTTAGCTGTAGATGTCAGAGATGAAAAGTTCTAGTGTCCTTGTTTTTGTCTCCCCTATGGCCATTAGTTTTCCCTAGACACTTCTCAAATAAGATCTGAGACACATGGTTCTTTCAGTTGTAATCCTCTGTTATAATACAGAAGTCTTATTGATGTGGTAAGAAGCATGTTAGAGTACTCTAATTAGGACTCAATCTTTTAGTGTACCTGTGCCCCTGGGCTGTGAACTTTACAAGTGCTTCTCAATTTTGCACCCTTATGAGATAGGAAGGATAAATGGGGATAGAATTTGGTATTTCCCTGTCTCTAGATCAGTTAGCTCCTATACAACCTCAGTCAGTTAGTCTCTAATAAACATAGTTTCCATGTAATGTATGTCTTAAGAAAAGCAGAACATGTTGGGCATATTTCAGATTGACCACTTTTGCCCTCCTCTTGCCAAAGGCACACTGGAATGTTTCTCAGATCTTCACTGGTAGAGCTCCTGGAGATAAGCCCATGAAAATGTGAGGGAATCCCCTAAAACGGGGCCTTCCTGGAATTTTTAAATTTTAAGCTTATCTACACAGAACCCACAGTAATTCATCAATTTCCTACCCTACTACTGGCTCCAGTAGTTGATTTTTATTCCTGGACTTCTGTTCCAGTAAACTGTGATTCTCTGTATCTTCATGTGTATTTGCTTAATTTGGGGGGAAGGTAGTTTTTACTATGACCTCAGTTCTCTAATACATCTCAAAAGAGTTGTTGATTTTTCCATTTATTCCTCTTTGTTCTTGTTACAAGGGTGGGAATGATGACTGTCAAGTTCATTACCAGCTGGATAAGGTAAAAGCATTACCAATTTGGCATACTAGAAGTCCGTGTATTCCTTCTAAGTCATACCTAGCTTGCTAAAGGTATTCACTGCAAACCTCAGGAGGAGGAGAAGAGGATAGTCCATAGAGTTGAAAACAAAAGCACATATCAGGGATCTGAGCCCTAACATTCATCATAGGATAATGCTGAGACTGACTTTGACCTTGTGATACTCTTGCCCCAACCTCCTAAATTGCTGGGATAACAGGCATGCACCTCCATTCTCAGGTCTTTACATAACTATTAAAGATCCCTTTTAACTATGAAACTCTTTGATCCAAACTAAATGTTGTAAGGGCATTTTTTATTGTTACATTTGTACAAGATGCACAAGCACACATACATACACATATACACATGCACAGACTGAACAGTAAGATTCTTCTCAGCAAATTTCCCTCTATTTATCCTTCCTTAGAACTATATTTAGGCTTCCCAATGTTCTAAATCATTATCACCTAAGGTTTTCTGACCACCAAGTGTCAGCTCTTATGAGATTTTTTTATTGCAAAATAAATTATATCCTTCTACTCAGGAATGTTGATCCTGTAGAGTCCTTTACACCAAACTCAGCTTGTCATAGTTACTCCAATGTAAAAATGGCTGTCTAGTGACTACTCTGGAAGTGCAAAATATAGCTATGTCTATTACTGCAGCAATTTAGAAACATCATGAAGAAAACTGACTTCTGTTGCTTCAAATCAAATCAAAGTTATAAAGTGTGTCACTGTACAAGTCAGGAAATGTCATAATGTTGTTAAAATGTTATAATGTTGTCTTTACTTAATTTTTAAGTGTTTTCTATTGAGTACTGACCAGGAAAAATAAACATTTACAGCACATGGTAAATATTGTGATCTGGTTATCAAAGCATCTGTGGGAAATATCTTTGGTAAAAGAGTCTGAGTTCCCCTCAGAATCCTCATCTTGGCTATGGGACATACTACCATTTCATAGCTATAGTGATCAAACAAATTATAATAAAATGGATTTTCTGCTTTCGACAGCTAGACAAAGATGAAGACAGCTTGAATCAGGCCTGAACTGCTGTCAAGAAAAACATCTTGCTTCATCTCTCTTCCTTCCCACCCTCTGGGTTTAGGGTCAGTCACCTGGAACTGGGATAACTATAAGGAGAAAATCTCAGCTAAGACAGCAAGATGGGGATTTGGAATGGTTTTTGAAATGAAAACAGGATTTTGTTGTTTGCTTAGCATAACCTTATTGCACTCATCCTTTCAGATATTTCTCCAAGATATCTTTTCTGTTTTCACTTCCTTTGCTTTCTATTGAGTTGTAGAAAGTAGTCTGTCTCTTTCTCCCCTGCCCTCCCTCTCCTTTCCTCCTTCCTCTCCCCTGCCTCCTCTGTCAAAATTATGAGAATAACACATTGCTTATATCAGCCAACCAAACTTTAATTATGAATGAGAGATTGGAACTACTTTTCCCATACCACAACATAAATTAATTCAGAAAAGACCAACCACAACTTAACAACTTGAGGATTCCCAGCTAACAATGGGCCTTAAAATAATATTTTTTAAAAAAAACAGCAATATTGTCCTATGCCATGGATGTTCAACTCCACTGCATTTTTAACAATTCCATCCTCTTGCAAGGAAACCCATGATATGGTGCACCCTTTAAACTAAATGTTTGAAAAACACTTGGGGTCAACAAACACCATTTGGCTATAAATTAAAGGCAAGCTAGAGTCACACGTTGCAGCCCTGTGGTGAATGCCTTCCAGCCAGGGCAAAACAAAAGCACTTGTCCATAACCAACAGTCTTTTTCCAGTGCTGAACTCGACTAAAAAGCTTCCAGAGCAGTGTCTGAGCAGATTTCTTTGAGAAGTCCTCCAAAGACTTCCCAGAGGGCTATTACTATGTCTAAAAGAGTGAATTCAGTTCTCTTTCTTTGTCCAGCTGAAATTCCTCTACTGGATATCATCTTGATAATAGAAAAAAGATAAATTTGACTTTTATAGACTTTTAAAGAAATCCTAATGGTTCTGAATTTATGTAGTGTGAAACCTATCTATCAAGGCTTTCAAAACCAGAAGGAACAAGGTCACAGATTTGGGCATCTAAAACAAGGTTTTATCCAATACATGACTGAATATTTCCAACTACTATGGATGTTAGGAAGAAAAGAATGAGCCATAAAAGTATTTTACCAATGATTTCACACCCTTAACTTTACCAAGAGGTGAAAAGATTAGCTAAAATGAGAAAAAAGCAGGAGAAGGTCCAAGCCCTAAGCTGGCACTATGGAGCTCATTGTCAGTGGACATACCAGACACTAAATAACAAGAAGACATTTTTTACCAAGCTTTTAGTATGTATCTTCCCTGTTTTCAATGCATAAAGGAAAACAAAATGCAGTTGTGTGTCCTCAAGAAGCTCTTACAGGGCTGAGGCTGTGGCTCAGTGGTAGAGCTCTCGCCTAGCATGTGCGAGGCCCTGGGTTCGATCCTCAGCACCACATAAAAAAATAAATAAATAAAATAAGGATATTGTGTCCAACTACTACCAAAAAATAAATATTTTTTTAAAAGAAGCTCTTAGAGTCAGCAACCATGGCTGATTCTTCAACTACACTGTAAGTTCCTTGAGGATAAAGATCTCAGGCTGGGATTGTGGCTCAGTGGTAGAGTGCTCGCCTACCATTCATATGGCACTGGGTTCAATCTTCAACACCACATAAAAGTAAAATAAAGATATTGTGTCCACCTAAAACTAAAACATTAATATTAAAATTTTTAAAAAGATCTCACCTAATTTATCTGTGTAGTATCAGTGTCTAAAATAGCATATCTCAATACCTACTAAATATTCTGTATGTATCAGTACCTTCCAGTGGCACTTTGATGCTACTATATATTCAATTATCCTCTGATTCTCTTTCATTTAACTGTGCCTCACAGTCCTTATAAAATTATCCAATAAATAATCATTTCATATGAGTCAGTAAACTCAGCTTCTAGTCCTGGCTATCCTACTGCTTACCTGAATTTGTCTGTGTCTGCTTCTTCACTCATTAAAAGAAAAAAATACACACACACACACACACCAGCAGTTTATGTGTTACATGATGTCCTGGGCTAATATTACTTCCCGGAATAAAGTAAGGACATATATAAATACCAACATGCACAAATATTATAATGAGCAAATAATATAATTTTATATAGATGCAAAGTGGTAGTCATAATAATACTTTATATGAACTGACTGAGTCTGAAGCCTGATTGCCTGGATTTGAATCTTGGTTCAGCTACCTGTTCTCATGCTTTATTTTTTTATCACTTTCTTCATCTATAATTCAGAGGTAATAATTATACCCACTTTATCAAGTTGTGCTTAAGAATAATTGAGTAGTGTTGTTGCTGTAGCTCAGTGGTAGAGTGCTTGCCTAGCACACGTGAGGCACTTAGCTTGAACCTCAGCACCGCATAAAAATAAACAAAGATATTGTATCCATTTACAACTAAAATATATTTTTTAAAGATTAATTGAGGGCTGGGGTTGTGGCTCAGTGGTAGGGTGCTTGCCTAGCACACGTGAGGTTCGATCCTCAGTACCACATACAAAACTAAATAAACAAAATAAAAGTATTATGTCCATCTACAACTAAAAATATTTCTAAAAGATTAATTGAGTAAACTTGCATAATATGCTTAGAATATTACCTGGCACATAGCAGATACTCAATGTGTCAGCTATTTTTTCCAGTGATGTCTGACTTGATTGTGGCAGTGACTATCAAGATATCTATCAAGTAAGACATCAGCTAAACACATGTGATGCTGTCCAAGCCCTAAAAACATGCTCAGAGATAGAATTGCCTCTAAATTCTACCCTCAACCCCCAAATTCAATATATATGGCCAACTCTTAAGAACATTCTTAAGACTTAAGGTATGCCATCTGGTCTTCAAAATTGAGTACATTTTCGTTTATTTGGAAACTTTGTGAATTTGTCCCAGTAACCAGGGACATTTCCAAGTTTACATATTTCCAATGTAAGAGCCAATTCCCCCCAAGTAGGTGTGATATAAGGGGTTCCCCAAAACCTGTTTCTCAATAAATCCCTACTGAACTTCTATGGTCCCAACTCCCTCCTGCCTGATGAGAAAACCAATTGTCAGAGCCTCCTTGAGTCAGCAAGAGCTCATGAGAAGGAAAAAATGAGGAAAGAACTTTCAAGTACTTTTTATGTTTATTACCTCTTAGAGTTGTAAATAGAGTAACTCAGCTTCCTTGTGCCAGTTCAGCTGGGATTATATCTTATGACAGTTTCCCAAATCCTTTTCGGAGAATATCATACAAAATTTGACTTGGAAGAGAGTCAATATGCAGGGAGAGAGAGTTGTACACAGAAAGTAAATATGCTTGATTTTATACATTTGAATTTGCAGTATAGATAGAACCAGTAGTCTTTATTGATCCTAAAACCACATACACTCAGAGATGAAAGATTTTTTCCATGTCTCAAAACAAAACAGAACTCAGAAAGGGGAATTTGAATGGAAGGTGAGATCTTTGATGAAAGAATGAAAGTTTGAAATCTGAGTCCTATTTTAAATGCTTGAATTGTAGACCTAGAAAGGGAGAAAAGGAATTACATCAAATGGTTCCCCCTAAACAACTTGATCCAAAGATGAGAGGTTATTCCATTGGCCTAACTCTGATTGCCTCATCCCCATCAGAGCCACTCATCTGCTTGCAGATAGGGTAGCATTGTTTTGGTTTCCAGCAATCTGTTAATGTTGAATTTATGATGCTTGCAGTGAATTCTAAGTATATTTTTAGTATGTGTTTTTCTCTACCCTCGTTCAGCACACTTATTTCTGATGTTACTTTTGAAATGAGCTATTTCAGTTGCTTCTGCAGATCACATGAAATTCCCAATAACTAATTTTAACTTTTTCATCTGGTTCCAGGAATGAGCCAGTGCCCAACAGAGAGCTGATGTTGCTCTTGGAAAACTGCTATCCCAAAAGAGGAGTGTAGCATAAGTCTCCAATTCATGAGACCAATGGGCCTCTCTAGGTAGAATTAATAGGCCTAATAGGAGACATGGAGTATCTTGCAAGCCCAAAACTTCTCAATCAGATTTTCAATTCATAGTCATTCCTTTTGAACTCTTAGACTACAAGGAGACAAAAACATCCAATTCTGCAGCTCTTTCCTAACTTGGTTATGTTCAACACAGGATTATTAAATAAATCATTTTGATTTAACAGATTAGTTGTATTTAACGAGAAAAGAGTCAATTTACTCATACAAGTAGTCAAGCCCATTTTTCAAGTCAATCTAAAAAAAATTAGGTCAATGTAGTAAATTCAATCAATTCAAATAGATAATTCAGTCTAGCAACAGGTCAGTTCTGACTCACAACTAATAAAATTGGTATAAACACTTATTAATTCAATCAATCGATTAATTCAGTTTACCAAACAGCCAGATGTAATAGAATATATTAATTCCATTGATGAACTTTCAAGAACAGACAAATACTTGGGGGTGATTGCACACAGAATTAGTTAAAGACTCCTACATCTAAAGTAACAGATGTATTACTTTCCTTGTAAATAATAAATGTGCCAAACCTAAGAAAACTCATAGAACTCCTGAATTAAAGAATAATTTCCAAGAAAATAAAATGGCAAATAATAATTTATTGTTAATATTATGCACTTAAGATAGACCGTGGGAACATTTTTATATGTGCCTTTCACACCTTGAAATATTGATTCATATTTTTAAGTTCCATTTTAGAAAGATTTTTATCAATTTCACCCTTAATATATCACTCCATAAATGACTATGAGCATTATCAGTAACCTCAATAAGCATTTAATAAGTAATAACTTACCACACAAGGACACTAAACCAAAATTTATATAGGCTTAGCCCCTTTCACTTGTAGCTTATATTCTATGTTGGGCCAAACACGTATTTATAGTAAATATACAATCAGACCAAAACATTAAACCTAAGATGTGAACAAGCATTAAGATATATGCATCTGGGCCAGAGGTAAATATGCCCTAGGAGTAAGACAGGAATAGTAGGAAATTTGTTCTGTTCAAATAAGTGATAGCAAGGGAGTCTTCACCTCTCGTTTCATTAATTCCAAAAGACAAGATGAGTTGGAAACTCATCTTGACTAGATCAGATCCTCTTACACACTTTATTTTCTCTTGTTACCACTATATACACACTACTTGGTCCACATGGTACAATCACTGGAACATTTTAAAATTCTCTAGAACAAACTCTTTGCTGCCTCTAACTCCACTCCTGTCCCAGTATATTATGATTTACACTTAAGACTTAAATTCTAAAATTTCATGCTAAAAGCCTTCATTTCAGAGCATGTGGCCATCAAAAACGTTCTTTACTAGCTGTGGGGAAAACAATATAATCATCAGGATGATACACAAATTAGCAATATGGAGACTTCCCTGCACAACTTTCTTTTCTTATTCTAAGCTAAAATAAAAGAAGAAAGCAGAAAAACATTGTTTTTCAACATTTATTAAGTTCCTGCTATGCCACCAGAAACTTTCTGACCTGGCTACTTTAACCCAGCCATTTTGATGGGGCTTAAAATAAAACAAACCATTACACTTTCAGCTGTTTTATAAATTACCAAGTAATGTGTAAAACAGATGACCTTACCTCTTTCCTGAGACTCATCCTAGTGCCAGCCTCTATCAGAAGGTGAGGTTCAAGGATAAAATGGGAAGCTGGCATATTTATATTTTCCATTTGCCAGAGAAGATGTGTGGATGACCCTTGGTCATCTCAAAGGGTCAATAATCATACTCTGTGAGCTATCTTCTCACTCGGAAAATTTACTTGTATCTTGATATATACTTCAAATATCTTGATTTCCACCTACCAAAGGTCAATGATGTTAGAGGGAGAAGATATTTGCATCACATTATACACTCTTATTCTTAGATTCAGACTGTACAAGAAATCCACCATTGAATTTTGAATAGTAATCTCAGGTATCTCAGTAATACATGCATTTTTTTACATCATTACTCTCCTTTAACTGGGGGTTTTCCAAACACTTAATAGATACAACTTAGAAGTTAACCTAAAATCTGGGGAAAGAGTTGTTGCCTATGATGAACAAGGCCCTAGGTTCAATCAAAAGAAAGGAAGAAAGAAAGAAAAAGAGAAATATTTTCAAATTAAAAGGTAATATTCTCTTCATTTTTTAGTAGAGGAATTAATATAGGAGAAAGAGAAATACTCTGCTAACTTTAGATTGGAGTTAAGTAGATATATGTGCTACACACAGCAACTAATAGGTTTAAAAAAGTAATAACTATTCCTTCTTGAAATAGTTCCTCAAATGACAAAGTCAAAATGACTTTCTTTAGGATTTATTTTGCTTTTTGTTTTTGCAGTGCTGAGGGTTGAACCCAGGGCCTTACACGTGCTAGGCAAGCATTACACCACTGAGTTATACCCTCAACCCCCAGTGCTTTAGATCTTTGATAGTAATCGATGGTAGCTCAGCTGCAAAAGGTGAGGGACCAGAATAAGAGATTAGAAGGCTATTGATAATGAAAAACATTTTCAAATTAAGAAAAACTGCCATCAAATGAGACTCTGCTGATGTCAATGTCAGCTATATAGAGATGCATAACTACTTTATAAAATGGAAAAATGAGAACAAGTAATTCAATACCTCATGGGAGTGAGAGATAAGTTAAGGCAATGAAGGCAGATTGTTGAACAATGACATAAAAATAGATGAGTTTTTAACTTGTACATATGTATTTATATTCCTTTAAACCTTGTCTACATTATACACTATGGCATGTTAGAAAAAATAAAGATTAATGTTTATTTTACCCAAAGACTAATATAAGTGATCTCTATTGCCCTGACTACAGCATGTCTATCTAGTGGGTTTACATGATGAGTATATAAGATTCTACTCATTCTTTTGTCACCTAATACCTAAATACCAGGAAAAATTAACCAGAGGCAAAACTATAAATATAAATTAGTGTAGTAGTGGTTTTTCATTGATGCAGGAGTGGTTTACTCTGATCAAAGCCACAGCCCCAAAACACCACACATATGAACAAATTATTTGCATACAATGTCTGGGGATTCTCAGACTTGAAGTTAAGGGACCCTGTCCTGGTTTCCTTTGATCCTGAGCACAGGGCTTCATTTTGTGGATAAAGATACAACATTCTTAGCTGGGTACTAGCAGAGTCACCTTCCAGCAACATGTTCCTTGCTGTCTTTCTGCCTCAGATAGCACACTGATGAAGTGTGGATAGTGGCATAGCTCAATTTTACTTGGGGTCCTAGGGAAACTGGCACATTGCCACAACTGTTAACCCTGTCTTGGAGGCCAATGTGCCAGCTCACTATAACAATAACAGTAAAAATAATAGAACAGAAACTCCCTAAAACCTTTTTTTTAACCAGTATATTGACAGGCGTGCAAAACTCGACTGGAGGTGTAATTTTTTTGCCTTCTTTCTACATTAATTTTTCTTCCTGATTTCAATTAGCCAAACTTGAATGGAGACATTACAGACAGTTCAACCCCACCTCAGAGCTGTGCAGACAGCTCTTGCTGCCAAGCTGTCTATCACCTAGACAACTAGGCCAATGTGCTTTGCTCTGGGTAAATACCTCATCAGGGCCAGTTGCAGAAGGAGCCTCTTTGCAATGACCTCCCATCAGATCAAAATCCTGAATCTTAGTTATCCAAAATACTTTTTGAAAGTATATGGGGTTTAAGTAAATAATCACTAATATTTTTAATAGTTCTTTATGCTAATTAAAAGTAGCTATTTCCAGAGATACCATCATATGCAGGCAAGTTGATGAGAGGGATCTAGAAAAACTATCCTCCCTGGTAAGTCTAAAGTTCCTCTATTTGTGGGTCATTATCGTTTTTCTCTTTTGCATTAATTGTAACTTTTTCCCAACACCTTCTTCTAAGCCACAACTTCCCCTGAAGTGGTCATCAGTTATATAGCAATCTTCCTATCTCCAGTGTCTTCTCTTTAAACATTTTGAATAAGAAGAAATGATAAAAGATGGGATGGCCATGTCTGCATAATATATCAAAATATATTCTACTGGGCTGGAGATGTGGCTCAAGCGGTAGCGCGCTCGCCTGGCATGCGTGCGGCCCGGGTTCGATCCTCAGGACCACATACCAACAAGGATGTTGTGTCCGCCGAGAACTAAAAAATAAAATATTAAAAATTCTCTCTCTCTCTCTCTCTCCTCTCTCACTCTCTCTTTAAAAAAAAATATATTCTACTGTCATGTATAGCTAAAAAGAACATGTAAAAAATTTTTTTAAAAGATGGGATGGTTGGCACTCATGACTTAGATGACAAAAATGTATGAGATGGGTTACCCTAACTCTTTGGACATAGTGGCATTTAATGAAATTACATTTTTGATAAGTTCAGTACATGTAAATGAGTAAAAAAAAAATAGAAAAAACACTCTGCTTTCAGGAGATTCAAAGAAAGTTTTAAAAAATCTTGGCATAAAAGTGCTGAATTTGGGGGGGGGCTTAAGGATCTAGCAGAGGTGGCAGATCACTGTACTCCCCCCATCCAGGCTCCATTAATGCTGATCTACCCTCAGGAGCTTTCTGAGCAGCCCCTCACAGCTTTATTGTTTGCTGGTCTCCTTGGCGGCAGGTGTCTGCTAATCAAAGGCTTAAGAAGGTGTGGGGTTTAGGAGTCAGCCCTGACTGGAAGGAAAACTTTCCATTCAGCCTTGGGCAACAATATTGGAGCTTTTTTTTTTTGAATGTTGTAATCAACTCTGTGCCAAGTGGGGCCCAAGCTCCCCCTACACAGCCCCAGGAATCCAAAGAAAGAAGTGTTTTCAATTCTCTTCAGAACGTCTGATCTCCCACACTGCAGACCAAATAAAAACAGTCTGGGCCAATTGTGCCTCCTCCTACCCCCATCTATTGTGGAATCCGCCTGAGAGAAACTCAGGAAAGTTGGCCTCAGGCCAGCAGTGGCCTTCTATGGAAGCAGAAAAAATTCCCTTACCTTCCCTCCCACTGATAATTTTGGACAATGAAGGAAGAGCCCCAACCTGAGATATCCCTTGGAGAGGGGACAGGGCAGAGCCTACAGTGATGTACTGGGATACCAAGACCTAAAAGGTTCTCACTCATCTGAGTTGGTATCTTCTATGTGCATACTATCTTGTTAGTTATCTTTCATCTTATCAAGTAGACTAGGAGGAAGAGTGGAAAAAGATGGGAGTTGAACTGGGTGGGGACTGAATCTCAGCACTACTGCTTACGCACTTATTAAAACATTAGACAATTTAATCCACAGACCAAGGCTGTCATCCCAGTTCTCCCACAAGCTAGCTGTGTGACCTTGGCCAAATCCCTACCTCGGTTTCCCTATCATAAAAATGAGGAGGTTATACTAGAACATCTTTAATGGTCTCTGTAAGTCTACTAGTTTAAGTCACTTCTGGGAACCTGAATTTTAAAAACACTCAAGTGGGAAGAGACACTCAGAAGTTATTGTCCACCCCATCTCCAATTCCCATCAACCTCAATAGAAAACTTGGGCTATAGCTGCCCCAAGCCATTTGTCTTGGGGGTTTCCCAAACCTTGCAGGAAGAAGGAGTAGGCAATGAAATGCCAAATCCACAATAAAAGTCCAGGTGGCCATGCTCAAAGTAAGAACAGCTCGGAACTGCAGGTTTCCAGGCCAGAGATGCCTAATAATAAGCTAATAATAAGGTAATAGCTGCTTTTCCCTAAGAATTTTACCAAGCAAACCTTGCCATGTAAGTGAGAGGTAACCTGGAGAACATGGCTCAGTACCACCAAAGCCAGGGCTCGGGGCTCACCTAATGCATCCTGAGCCATGGCAACAGCAAAAGCTCCAATAGAAGAGAACCAGGGAGCATCTTGAAGACAAAAACTATAGCAGGAAACGCTTCTAAAAACTCAACAGAAGGAAACAAGAGAAAGCTCTCTCGTATTGCAAGGGTTATCAACTACAGAGCCAGAAGAGACGATGCCAAAAGGCCTGGATAAACCTCATACAAATATTGGAATGAAGACTCTTGGAAACCATAACTCCCTTCAGGATCTAAATGAACAAAAGTTTACAAGGCTAATTGTAAAATTTCAGGTACTGTCATAGTTTGGGGGGCTGGGTAGAAATATGAGGAAGAGTACAGTGGAATTCTAAGCAATATAATGCTTACAGTAGAAACACAGGCTATTTCCATTCTCAAACTCTTCTAGTGTGGATTTATTAAAAATAAAACTAAATAAAAAAAAAGAACAAGGCTAAACTCAAACTTACATTTTTGTGTTCATGACACTAAATAAACAGATTTTAGTGAATTCTCCCTTTTTAACTAGTTGGTTGGTATTGTATAGATGCAGCCAGCATCTAATATGCTTTCAATTGTGTCCTCGGCCCTCAAGACCCTGGGGGTCTGAAATCTCAGCCAACTTTGCAATTTAATCCAAAACCCAAAGCAGTTCAGATTCCAAGTAACCTGTTACCCTCTGCTAGCAAAACATCACTCGTGGTTTGAAAAATACCATTTTTAATAACCCCTTTTCAGTTTCCTGGCAGGCCCCCAGCTTTACTTCAAAGTTGATTTTCCCCAGTGAGAGTACAGCTGGAAGAATCCAGAAGTGCACTGTGCCACACTCCCACTATCCCAGGCTGTGAAGGCCCAGCTCTAGGGTAATGAGGAAGGCTGGGGTGGGAAGGCAGGCAGGGGGAGGGGCATACTGTGGATCACAGGGAAATAGCCTCAGCTCAGGCCTTTCCAGAGACAAAACAATGTATCACCCTTAACAGTGAACAACTGAAGGAATTAAATCCAAATTGAATTTGGATTGTATCATTTTGGTTTATTTTTAAATAAATTTGATAAAGAGAAACCATTCTAATTTGAACTGCCTCTGGAGTACCATAGTTTTTTTTTTTCATTGACCCATTCTTCAGATGACACCAAAATAGATGCCAAGAACACAATCTATGAAGAGAGGCAGTGGAGGCAGGGGTGAAGGCAAGTAAACAGAACTTCAACTTTGGAGAAGATGAAGAGACCTAGGGTCTCTTAAGACAAGTGCAGAGTGAACTCTCCTTAAACTCCAAGACAGTAGCCTTACAGTCCTGAATTTGCTCTTGTATTTCTTGCCCAGGACTAGTGAAGTTGGGGTTGCCAATAAAATGACCACTTTGCTCAAAATGTCTCATTTAAACTCCAAGCCTTCTTAAAACAGCAGAGCAGGATTTTGGCCAGAAAGTGCTTTCTAGTACAAACACCAGTGCAATTTTACAAGGCAGGTAAAGCCCAAAATTATGTTGCTAATTAATTTTATATTTCCTCCAGCTACCTAGAACCAACTGTAGCCCAACATTCCCCAATTGGGATTTTGCCAAGAATTCAGATAATGCCATTTATGGACCATGCCAACAGCTGAGGTCATGCTTTCTGTCTAAAGGAAAAAAAGAAAAAATAAATAGGGAAGGATTCGTGGAAAGTACATATTAGGGGATTGGGGCAGAAGGGAGAGGAAAGAGACAAGAGGTAAAAAAAAAAATCTTTCTATAGCAACCAAGCCCAAACAGACACACATACCAGAGGAGGGCCTGGAGGCTTTGAGTTTGCATGATTTGGGGGTAAAAGTGAAGCAAAACAGAGAAATCGGCGACTCTACAGAATGGTAGGGAAATAACTACTTGACCTTAAAGAAGTAAAATCCTCTAAAATTTGAAGAATATAAAAATGAAAAGCCTAATGTTTTGAATTACAGCTGGTGCAAACCCTCTCTGTTATGTGCATGCCAGGAATGTGAATTATGTCCTACTAGATTTGGAGTTCTGTAATTATAAGTGAATTTTTTCCAACACAAATTCAGATTCCAAAAACTAAAAAGAACTCTAGAGTCACAATATTCTGAATATTAGAGCTGAAAAAGAGCTTGGATTCTATCAGATCTGAAAAAGACTTGGCTTCCATCAGATCTAACTGCCCCTGTTTTAGAGATGAGAAAACTGAGGCCCCAAACTGTGGCAGCAAAATATCCCAGAGTAAATTAGTGGCAGAGTCAAAACTAGAACTGAGACCTAGTGAGGGTGGTTTCCAAATTATCAGTTGATAATGAACATTTCACTGGTCCCAAAGAAAAGTGAGAAAAGCAAGGACTATGTAGTGATTATTTTATAAAGTTAAATTTTTAAACTACTTTTAATGTTGACACTGTATCCTTTTACTTTTGATGTTAAAATATCTCTTCTTTTATGAAATTATGGTGATAAATAATAATTATTGTTTTGTAATATCCTTAATTAGCAAAAATAAATACATTGGCAACCCTGTGTGATGCCTCAATATTCTGGGGAAAATTTGTGGTGTATGAAAATCACTAGTGTAGTCTAATATTCTGCAGGATATCACCTCTCAGTCCAAGGTCTCTTCTGACCCTAAGTTTGTCAACTTATTGAATATGCTGCTGAAGTGTTATTTCATGGACGACACATAAAACAGGATGGTTTGTCTGGGATGTGGGGTAGAGGTCAAACTAGAAAAGGAAAGCAGCATATGACAAAACATGGAGAAAGAAATTGGTTTGTGATGAATACCTCATCCTGTTTTTTGTTATGGTAACTTCAAATTACCTTATTCCTGATTTAACAGGAAATAATTTTTTCAGTATATATTTATATTTTTCAACTCAAATTTTCACCATGAGGGAAAAAGATCACAAATTTTTGAGCAGTAGGCATATTGTATACAGGAAGCTTTGATAAGGTTAAGTGACTCGCCTGAAATCACTTGGTTCATATGGGCATTGAGGCAGAAATAAATCCTAGGACTTCATTCTAGATCTCATAATCCTTCCTCCTATCAACATTTTTATTCTGTGGGCATGTTAGCTCAGTTTCTGCATATGACTCATCATTTGAAAAATGACATTATTATATGCTCTATATGCCCCAAAGTACTCACCATTGCCACTCCAGGTGACAGGCCCAAGAAGCAAGCACCAGGACCAAGAAGGAATATAAGGTAACTGGGAGTATAAAGGCCTTTGGCTCTTGGCCATGCACTTATGTGATTTGTGGGAGATATGTGCCCCAATTTTCCTATCACTATAAGTATCTGTTGCTATCACTTCTAGCCAGATAAAGGCCAGAGGAGTCAACCACGTGTCAAGATATACACGCAAGTATCATCGTCATCAAATATTCAATGATTGTAATTGAGATGACTTGACTAATGAAGAATGTTGGAAAAATGTTTCACCCTAGTCACCACTCTCCATCACTCAATCAAGACTAAATATTATCATCTAATTGGATTCTAATGTCATCTTAAACCAATAATTTTAAAGACAGAACAACTAATACTAACCAAATAAACCACACTACATAGTATAAAACCAAATCCAAATGCCTTTGAGATTTCTGCTATTTAGAACTGTTGCTGTTTGGGATTGCTGCTATTTGGGATTCTAGCTGGGATAATCCCCATCTCTGTACCCTACTGTATAGGTAGGAATCACACTATGTTTTTAAGCAAATGCCAAAGACTGCCTTCTGGCTCCTGGTTAAATTTTAGTAGCTAGTAACTTTTAGGACCTAACTTAGCGAGGTACTAGGAGAGTTGTCAAGTAGTCACTTAACTGTGGCCCAGCTAGAAACTGCCTTCATTCATAATAAAGTTTTGAAAAAGAAACCAGTATCTCCCTCTGGACAGGCATAGTCCAATACAGACCTTAGACCTGGCCCATCAATAAATGTTTATCTCTGAAACCCTGGTAAAATAAAACAAGGCTCAGGGGCTTTGGGTAAAACAGTCAGCTTCCCAGACTCACATGGGAAAAAGTTAATATGGTGGTAATGAGCCACTTAAATGCCTGTCTGCCTATGTTACAATAACATGCCCTTTTCATTCCTTCCAACAGCTCCCAACGGGCAGTGCGGACAGCTGCATTTTGTGGGTACTTCTCTCCCACTCCGTACACCTACCCAAAGAAAGCAAATCACGTCTTATCTCATGCAAACACTTTTTGAAACTTACTAGATTTCCCCCTTTCCTTTGTTTTTATTGTTATTGCTGTTTTTACTTTTTTTCTATTATGCTTTTTATCCATTAAGATTTTTTATATCCTTTTCTGTGTTTCAGTACTTTTTCCCTTTCCCTGTTTATTCAATCTCTTTTCTTTTGATGTTCAGTTTTTAGAGCAGTTTGTTTTTCTGTTTAGAGGAAATTTTGGTGTGGTGTGTGTGTGTGTGTGTGTGTGTGTGTGTGTGTGTGTGTGTTCTGGGATTTTATTTTTTAGTTTAGTTTTTCTTTTGCTTTGTCATTTTATGTTTTGTGGAGTTTTGGATCATTTTGTTTCTTTTTTTGCTTGTAGTTTTTTAAAATTTTCTTTTCCAGTTTTTTTTCCATTTTTTGGTCATCTTGTGCTTGATTTTTGTTTTTGTTTATTTTGCATTTCCCTTCACTACACATCTTTCTTTCCTTGGGTTTTGGATTTCAATTGTGTTTTACTTCTTTGTTTTTTCAGAGATTATGTCAGGGGCTAGAGAGATTTTTTTTTTAGAACTTTAGGCTGGTTTTTCTTTTATGATTTATCCTTTTCTGCATTGTTTTCTTTCATTAAAAAATCTTTCTCTCTCCTCTTATGCCTATTGTATTTTAATTTTTTAAATATTATCTTTATTTTAGAATAGTTTTAGGTTTATAGAAAAGTTGAAGATAGTACAAAGGATTCAATATACACAACATCCTTTTCAATACCACCCAGTTTTCCCTATTATGAACATCTTTCACTAATATTTTACATTTGTTACAATTAGTGATTCTGATATATACTTTTAATTATTTATACTTTTTAACTAACGTCCATACTTTATTCAGATGTCCTTAGTATTTACCTAATGTCCTTTTTCTGTTCCAGGATCCCATCCAAGATACCATATTACACTTAGTTGTCATGTCTCCTTAGGCTCTTCTTGGCTTGGACAGTTTCTCAGACTTTCCTTATTTTTGATGACCTTGCCAGTTTTGAGCAGTACCAGTCAGGTATTTGTAGAATATCCCTCAAATGGAATTTTTCCAATGGTTTTTC
The DNA here is from genome assembly GCF_052094955.1 of Ictidomys tridecemlineatus. Classification (NCBI taxonomy): domain Eukaryota; kingdom Metazoa; phylum Chordata; class Mammalia; order Rodentia; family Sciuridae; genus Ictidomys; species Ictidomys tridecemlineatus. Next base: position 78,453,152 of record NC_135493.1, read on the forward strand.
TCATGATTCGACTGAGGTAATGTGTTTTGGAGGGAAAAAAAAAACACACAGAGGTGAAGTGCTCGTCTCATCACATCAAAACAAAGGTACATAGTATCAACATGATTTATCACTACTGATGTTAACCTTGATCACTTGGTTGAAGTACATTTATTTGCCAAGTTTTTCCACTGTGAAATTACTTTTTCCCCTTTTCTGTACTATACTCTATGGAATCAAGACATTGCCCATGCTTGGGATGGGATGGAAGAACTACACTTTACCTCTTGGAAAGTGGCAAGTATCCAAATTGATGGTTTGGAATCCAATACCATATCATTTATTTTGCTGCTCTAATTGTTCTAACTTTGGCCATTGGTAGTTTTTTAGGATTAGTTCTTATGTTTCTTTGTCATGTCCCCTTTCTTGTATATTTTCACTCATTTAACTTTCTAAAATTATTTCCTATTTTTTACATGTGTTTCCTTTTCACTTTAGTTTTCCTTCTAGTTTCACTCTTCTTCCTCTTTTCAACCCTGATACCTTTTAATATTTTCTTCTTTCCTCTTTTTTTAAGTTTCCACCTGTGTTTTTAAAATGTTCTCCATTTCCAACAGATTTTTTCTTTTCTCCTTTTTACACAGCATAATTTTATTTTAAACATACTATATATAACCAGTACATTGTCCATAACTAGTAAAACTATAACATATATAAAGATGCAAAATAATAATAATACACCCTCATTTCCACCATGTCAAACTCACTGTCAATATCATTGGTCATCTACTGTATTTCATACCACTCCTGTAAAGCCATGTTCCCTCCCAGGAATGACCAAAAGACCCCATGTGGTAACTTCTGAGAGTCTGCTACCAACTCTAATCCACAGTTATAGTCATTAAACTGAAAATTAGCTGTAATGCCAAAGCCAGAATCAAATATTTAATGCCTTTCTATATAGAAATATGCACATTGAAATCACCTTGGATAGTTATGACTGAAGGAGAAACATCATACAATTCCTGTTACCAGGAGTTTTTAGCTCCTATGATCCAGACAGTGTGTATATGTATGTGTGAATGTATTCCCAAGTTCAGGGACTTACCAGGAACCAGGAATAAGGAGTGAGTTGGAGCCTATAGATCTTAGGGAAGAAAAGCTTATCAGAAATGAAATTCATGTAGATGGAAGGTACTAGGAAAACACCAGAAGCTTCACAACTCAGGTGACCTATTTGAAGGCTCCATTCTGTCACCACTCTTTTAACTGTTTTGTCTCTGTTCAGTTATGTTTTCTGGGAAGTTGACATCTCAAGCCTATCTACAGCCAGGCTGGCAAATAAAACTGAGTCCCCAGTTATTTTGTTTTTTTGCACTCTACTTTCCCTGGGTATAAATGGAAATAATAATCCTAGAGCTTTTTTTGACAAGTCCCAACAAGTCCAGCAGTTAAGATCTTCTTTCAAGTCTAATCCTTCATAGGAGCTTGGCGTAGGGAAAAGAAGAATCCGGTAAATAAGACGACCCCTAGAGCATCCTTCTGATGGTATGAGTCATTCATCTGAAGGCTTTTGCTGGGGATGTCAATTAAGGTTGACACTAGGAGCCAAACAGACTCTGTGAGCTAGGACAAAATTGGATTCCTTTTGGAGCTGGGGAGAGAGGAGAATGGGATTTCTAGATCCTACTAGAGCCTTCTACTCCCTTTTTTTGTCATGCTATCTGCTTAGAAAAGAAGCCAGAGATGACTTTATTTTTTAAAAGTTTTATCCTTCCAACAAGGAATCCCTTCCAACACAGCCTACAATGGAATGGTACTCCAGGTCCAGGACCCCTGACCTAGGGCAGTGTGCTTGCTGGTAGAGATCCACTCTACAGTGTCAGAGCTGTTCTCCCTGTCTTTGGCTTTCCACTATGTATCAGCCAAGGTCTTATATTGGCACTGGGACCAGAGACCATGTGACTTTATCTTCCTTCAATGTGGTATTAATTTTCACTAGGAAAAAAAAAGAAAGTGGTTAATGGAAATCAGGCACTTAAGGTAATAAGAGGGACAGAGTTTTGCCTTAGGGTAAAACATAAGGGTTTGATTTTCCTAGAATTCTCAAGATGATTCTGAGGTCAGCAGCAACTAGTACGGGGGCAGTGCAAATACATGAGGTGAAGTCCTCAACTGAAGACCTGGAGTCAGAAGAACCCACTATACAGTCCAGTGACTATACAGTCCACATGTTGGAGGCCTTTTCAACAATGTGGCTGTAATCTACATGTAGATGGATTGAGCAAGCCTACTCTGGGAGGTAACCTCAAAAAAGCAAAGGTAATACTGGGGTGGAAGACCAAAGAATGCTCCACAAGAATGATGGTGTTTCTGTTTTGATGGTCCAATTTTTTGCCCATGGCAAGGGAAAAGTAGCTATTTACAAGGACAGCTAGGAAGGCCTCCACACAAACATCAGCCCCTTTGAGACTAGACATTTCACTGTTAGTTTAAGCACTGTAAATTCCCTGGGCTGCCCCTGGAAAAGGTATATTCAATCCCAGACACTGTAAATCCTAAAGTAGAGAAGGAGGCCCAACAAAGGGAAGTTTTCCCTTTGGAATGTAAAATACTTGCATCAAGTGAATCAAAGACTTACAAAGCAGGAAGTGACCTTAGAGATCTTTTAAGTCACCTTGAAACTTAACTATAATAAACAATTCCCACAGACTAACAATTAAAAAAGAGGGGGGAGAGTTTGAGCTGGAAATAGAAAGAGGCTCTAGCCTATAAAGGAAGGCTGAACAGAGAAACAATTTTCATTTTCAGAGGGGGATCTTGAAGGGAAAAGGCAAAATGGCAATGGGTAAGATGAAGGGGCACAGGCAAAGACAGGTCAACACATAGCCAGCAAGAGTTATGTGGAGGTCTAATATTAAAATATAGTTTGTAATGAACTCCAATGGTGCAGGAAACTCTCAAACAACCAGACATGTACAAGGTTTTTTATTTTGCATTAGGTCCCTCAGAATAGTCAAATTAGAATGTTTTTGTTAAAGCAAATACCCATCTGAACCCAAATCTAGTCATAACCCATTACAATAAAGCTATGGGTAGGTTAGTGGCAAATGTCTATGTTTATCTCTATGTGAAATACAAAATACAGAATGTACACTATTGAGGTTTGTTATGGACCTACTGGGAAGGTTTATAAGACACAATAAGACTTCTCAAGAATACACAGGGAAAATTGCAATAGTAAGATTCTCTCCTGTTAAGTTCCCTTCCCCTACCTGAAGTCTAGTCATGAGTATGGGACTGTTACTGTATTATTTGAGGAGAAATGGGAAATGGAAAAGTAGACTTTTCAGAAGAGTATTTAGAAAGTTATTCTCTTTGACTATATGATTTGAAGGTTTTGTTTTTTCTTTATTTGAAAGTAATATATACACATAATAAACAGTTTTAACACGTCACAAAGAGTATATGCAACTTTAAAGTCAGTTAACTTTGCTAGTGGAAAACACGGTTAAAAGTTCCTTGTGTTACCTTCCAGAGACAGTTGACTTTTACAAGTATATATCTACACAGTTATAATGTTAGATCATACACTTGTGTGAAGTTGGCTTCAGAGCAATATTATATTTCCACAGATATGGTCTATACCATGTGACCAAATAATCTCCAAAGATTTAGCCAGGCAAAAGTCTCTTACTGTACATCACATACAAAACCCAAGCTATTAAGATGATGGGGTAAAGCAGGATAGATCCTGGGAGTTGTTAACACTGTGTCTTTCTCTTAGGGAAATGAGGATATTAGTACTGCCATGGTTTGGATGTGGTTTGAGTGTGTCCCAAGGCTTCAGATGTTCACATTTCATCCCCATTGTGAGGTAGTAAAGGGGTGGAAAATTAATCCAAATATGGTGTTTAGAGGTGGGGCCTTTGGGAGGTGATTATGTTTAGACAAGGTCATTAGGATAGAGCCTTGATAGTTGAATCCTGGTAGATTTATGAGAAGAGGGAGAGAAACCAGACACATAGATAAACATGTGCTCCCTGTCTCTTGCTATGTGATGGACTGCTCCATCTTAGGATCTGACCAGCAAATCCCCTTAACTGTATATCTCCTGAACCATGAGCCAAAATTAGCTTCTTTGATTTATAAAGTATCCTGCCTCATATATTTCATTATAGAAATGAAAAAATGAACTGGTAGAAGTATCTACCTCAGTATTATTGTTTTAAGTACTGAAAGAACTAACATGCATAAAAGTACTTAAAATAGTGCTACTTAGGTATTAGTCTCTGTCATCATCACTATAACTGTTATTTTTTCTTGATATTGTTGTTACTGTGAAAAGGGCAGCTTGGAGCTTCTTGGAGCCATTCTCCAATTTTTCTAGATTTTCCTCACAGGTATTTCCAAAGATGGGAGTGGCTACCTGTCACTCTTCTTCCTCTGAGATATCTCCCCTACCAAGATCTAAATCCTGGAACCAATTGGTAACCACAATTGTACCTCAGAAGCTCTACTGGACATGAGGATAACTTGGCCCCACTGCCTGGCATTCCTCTCACGGCATCAGTGGGATAAACTGTTTCATATGTTATTACTCACTACTGTTCTTGTAAAGACCATGGAAATACATGGACAGACCAGCGGCTCACCACACTTTCTGGGGAATTACTCAGCCTAGAACATGTTGTTTCCATCTCCTTTGTGTGATTCAGTTCCTCCTCATCCTTATACTTCTCATTGCTTCTGAGGAGTTGCATGTTACTGGCTAGCCACAAACACTGCAGTGCCTTATCCTGCTGGCTAGTCCTCTACGCAGCTGGTGCTACTGGCATAGGCTAGACTCCACAGTCACAGGTCAAACATCTCATGCAGCCTATGTCTGCCATCTCATTCCCTTAGAAGTCCTTTGAAGAGGAAAAACCAAGCACACAGATCCACACCACAGCTTCCCTCACCTACTAATGTGTCCTGGAAGGCAAAGGGTTGAAAGCTAACAGACTAGCCTTTCCCTACTAGTGAGTCTCATCACTGACTTCTTACTTCCTGGTTTCTCCCAAACATAAATTGAACCTTTAACTCCTGATGCAAGTCTTTATATGATCATGGAGGAACATGAACATCATTAACTATGAAATTCCACTTCCAAAACTCAACACCACACTAGACCTAAGCACCTCAAAGAGGACCTTGTCTAATTTATCTATGTGGTCCCAGAGCCTAGCAGTCTTGACTGGTAAGAGGTGCTCAATAAAGTGAACTGTTCCTATACTTCAATTATCCACATCCAAGGTGTTTTCATTGCCTTGAAACTACTCCACCTCTACAATCTTAAATTTGTATATCACACTCTTTGGCTATTTTTTTCCACTGAGGACTTTTGCTTCTTTCACTTCGCTACTCCTATTCTTTGATCTCTTGATTTCTCCCAATTTGTCAGTCCTTTCAAGCATAATTATCTTCTCTTATAGGTCTGGGCCCTACAGTTCATATTTCAGCCACTATCCTTTCTATAACTTTAACTTAAGTCCATAATTTTAACTTAACTAAATTTACATTTTGACTTGATGACACTTGAAAATTCATGATCTCCTGCTTCATGAGAATTCTCGGTGTCCCACAATTTTTTACTAGAGTTTCCCAGTTTCTGCTCTTGTCTCCTCCTATATCCTTGAATCTTCACCCCTTCCCTCTATGATGATTTTTTCTCCTCTATACAACAATATACTCATATCTCTCATCATTCAAGAAGCAGTCCCTCAATCTTCCTTCTCTGACAGTCTCTCTCTACTTTGTTTCTTAACCAAGCTTTTTAAACAAATAGTCTATATTCCCTTTCCTCACATCCTCTTCCCATGCTCAACCCTCAACAAATTACAATCTGGTTTTGTTTCCTGGGTAGGTCCTCTCCTATCTGTTTGTACCTCTGTAATAAAACCTATCTCCTAATTGTAACCACACTAGACCTAAGCACCTCAAAGAGGACCTTGTCTAATTTATCTATGTGGTCCCAGAGCCTAGCACAGTGCTTGATTGATAGGAGGTGCTCAATAAACGAATTACGTTACAAACACTTACTGAACACCTACTAGGAACCAAGCACTATATCGGCTCTGTTAGAATCCACAACACTTAGACCCGAATCTGTCATCAAATCTGTACCAAAGCATGCTTATTCTCATACCAACTTTCTCCCCTTTGTGAATGTGAAGTTAGTCAATTAAATGAAATCACATAACTCTTGCCCTGTGCTATGTCATTTAAATTTTGTGGAATGAATATCTGATAGATCTCAGCAGACCCAAAAAGACTACTTATGAAGAGCTACTGTTGGGAATGGCTACAGAGAGGCCTGTTCTGGGGTCTGAGAACTTATAAAGAGCTTTTCAGGTTTTCAGAACCATTTCTGAACAGTTCTATAGAAACACATTTTTACAACTTTAGTTCAACATAGCTGATAGTTTTGCTAAGCCTACTTATGACCATTTCCTTTCTCTTTTCTCTCCAGGCTTCTTTTCCTCCACCTACAAACAACTATAAAAGTCTCTTTTCGTTACAATTCAAATAAATATTTTTAGGTATTAAGAAATACCTAAATTAGAAACCCTCTCTTGACACAAAGTTACCGCTTTACCTAACATTCTTCCCTTCTCCACTAACAATATGTACTTGCTGGTTCCATTTCTTTCTTCCCACTGGCTCCCACAACAAGTGATCAGAAAGGATAGGATATGGGTTAGAATGGTTGCAGAAAAGCTTTATGAACATATAAGGATATAGGACACAAGGGACATTTTGTCATTAAAGTATAGGAGATGGAAATATAATGGGTGCATATGAGGTTTTTCTATTTTATGTTTGATCTGTTTTGTGATTCTCTTTTTTGAAGTAGGTAACATATACATGCCACACAGTTCAACAGGTACAAAATGAAAATTGTGTTCTTCCCAGTTTGATCAGGTCTCTTCTCTAGATGCAATCCCTACAAAGTTTCTTGTGTATTCTACCAAAGATAGTGTATGCATCTACAAATTACATACATATATACACACATTATATATAATTATAATATTATATCACAAATACAATTATATAGAATTAAATTTGTATATGTATATGAGAGAGAGAAAAAAATCTCTATTCACTATAGTGGAAGAAAACAGGGTGTACCCTCACTGGGGAGGTGTTGAAGAATTAGAGAATGTTATCTTTTCCCAAAAAATAATCTTTTGAGTCCCCACCTCCTTTAATATCCTTTCTATCCTCCAGGTTGCCCAGACTCCTAGGTTTGGGGTATCCCCCATTGGCAATGGACAGAGCACTATCATAGCCCTTGTTTTATCTAACCTTGGCACAACCCTATGAACTAAGAATCTCAATGGTTATCTGTGCATTCAAGTTAAAGCCAACTAATAATCCCTGCCCTTGTGCTGCAGCTATTTCCAATTTTATTTTCCCATTGTAGTTACTACTTGCTACACCTACTACTCCACCACCATTTAGGTCCTCATTACTTCTCCTCTGCAAAATTAGAATAATTGCCTACTTCACAGGATTGTTAAGTATATTAGTTAAAATTAAAAGACCAAATATTTCCTTTTCTTTCTCTCCTCAAAATCTACCCATTACCCCACCACCCTTAATCCATTTTCCACATCACATACCTGATTCATCAAAATGCTATAGAATTCTTGAAATGTTTTTGTGTTTCTATCCTCTATTGATCTTAAGAACAGAGCATAAGAATATGACAACTTACCTGAACTCTGAGAAAAAACACTACAAAATTCCAGGTATTGTCATCCCAAAGGAGAATCACTTTCAGCGCACTGATCTTATAGTCAGTCAAGAGTAGCATCATTGACATTTAAAAGCTAAGAAGGTCAAGAACTATCCTGAAATTTTCACCTAAAAGTCTACAAATCCTTCATGACTCAGTTTGAATGTCAGTTTCTTCTTGAAGCTTTCCAAACTCCTGCCCACCTTACTTATTTTCACACAAGCATATATGGATCATTTCTTTCTCTGCATTACTAAAGTAGGGAAGACAGGGAGAAAGGAAACATGTACCAAATGCTGCTCTTCCTGGTCTGGTCCATCTCAGTAGTACCCTGTTTCCTCTTCTGACCTATTGTCCCATCTCTTAAAATATGCCTAACTGAATAAGATAAAAAGGATGGTTACCAAGAAGCAGACTAGGGGACCCCCCCTCGACTTGTAAAAAGTTAAAGACACATGCAATAAAATGTGCTTTACTCTCCAATAAACATTTATTCTCAAGTTCATTTATTTTTGTGTATATAATTTTAGCATAGTTCCATTTTATCATATATCTTATAATGTGCTTTATTTCAATTAAATCATGAATTTTCTACATGCAATGCATTAACTGTTCTTTAAAGTATCTTTAATGGTTTTATAAATCTTTCATCCTGCCTCCATCCATAATATATTTGTTCCCCTATTCTTAAGCATTCCTATTTTGATTCCCATTTTTGTTTTTACAAATAATGTTATATTGAAGGCACATAAATCTTCATCTGAATCTCTCTTTCCTCTGGAGACATTCATAGAGTTGAATTTCTGAGTCATGAGATATTAACCTTTTTAGAGTTGTTGATACAAACCACCAGACTACTTCCTAAAACAAAGTACTGATTTAATCTACCAGCAGTGTGCAAGAATGACCACCTCATTGCACTCTCCCCAGGAGAGTATTAAGTCTTTTCTATGTTTTTCTAATTTGATAGGCAACAATAATGACATGCCCATTGCTACTTCAATTTTATTCTCTTTATTAATACAAAAATGGAAGAGTTTTTCAAAAATGTTAATATGCATTGGGTTTTTGTTCTGCAAATTACCTTTATATTTCCTTCGCCAATTTTTAATTGAGATTTACTGTTTTTTATCACTGTATATGTATTTTATATATTCAGTATGTTAGATGGTAATATAATCATATAGAGTTAATAATACAATTATATACGGTATATAATTATATCCAATTGAGTCTTGTTATTCATAATTGATATGTTTAAATAAATCGTAGCAAACACTAAATTAGTAAATCCTGAGCCATAGCCCTGGGGAAATGCAGAATGAGTTTTCTGCGAGCCTTTGGTCACTTTTTCATTAACCAGTTGATATATAACCTTGTTCATGTGTGTTTCTGTTTAAAGGCATCTCATTTAGTGTATATTGTAAGTATGGCAATTGTAAGTATGGCATGGCAATGCTCACCTGTAATCCCAGATACTCAGCCAGCTAGAGCAGGAGGATTGGGGGGTTCAAGACCATCCTGGGTAACACAAGACCTCATCTCAAATAATAACAATAACAATATATTGTTGATTCATTAACATTGAAATCATAGACAATAGCACTATAACTTATGCCTGAAACTTCTTGAACACATGTAGTTTCTCTAAAAGCCTTCCTAAGATTAGAAATACCAGATCGCACTACATTTTAAGCAGCAAAATCAAAAAAATATGTGGGAAAACATAGCGCTAATCAGACTGTGCAAAGCTTACTTATTTACAATATGAAAGATGAAACAAAAACGCAGAAGTGGGCCTCAGCTAGAGATGCGCACAGTGGGTAAAGCAAATATTTTGCCACTTTGTAAATATAGATGAGTGACAAGGAAACTGTCATGAGTATTGATCTTGGGTTTACAAATAAATTTAGTGAGCAGACCAGCTTGCAAATATGGAATCCATGAAGGAGGACTGACTGTATTTATCATATTATTGACCAATTTTCCAGTCTATTTGTTCTTTAATTTTGTTCATGTTTTTAGATTTACAGGCTTTCATTTTTATTTCTTCAAATATATAATCCCTTTCTTTTGTTATATCATGTATTACTTAAGCCTATCCAGAGACAAACCATGTATCTACCCACATTTTCTTCTATTCTTAAGGCTTTAGTATTCTGCAAAATATCTATTTAATACACCTGAAGTTTAGTTTTATAGATGATGTATCATAGCAAGCCTGTCATCAATCAATGTCTTGACCACTCTTTATCATTCTTGTTCCCCATTAAATACATCTAAATACAGATGAACCAGTTTCACAACATCTAAGGAACTTCCAAAACATGGAAAAGTGAGGGAAAAAGATCTTACCTTTTCCATAAAATCAAGATGTTGGAAATCAGGAAATGAGATGGAGCTGCAGATATCCTACAACCACTTTCTGGCTGCATTCTGCAGTGAAGCAGGGCAGCATGGGGCTAGTCATTGCCAGGGATGAAGATGGACAGGATGCAGTTCTCTTCACATGGATGATAGTTCCCAGAGCATTGTCAAGGACGACCTGCATCAGAATCACCTGAAGTGCCTCACTGCAGACCTATTGAATCAGAATATTGGTGACCAAGAACCCACAATCTGAATTTGTTTTTTAGGTTTGAAAATTGTGTTATAATATGCATGACAGAAAATTTATCATCTTAACCCTGTTTGAGCATTCAGTGCCATTTAGTACTTCTCCTTGTTTGGCAGCCATCACCACCACCTAACAGCAGAATGTTTTCATCTTACCAAACTGAAATGGAACCCATCAACTTGATTCAGTATCTTTTATCCTCCCGCCTCTAGTAACCACTATCTTACCGTCTATCTCTTTGAGGTTGACTGTTCTGGGTAGCTCACATAAGGAGAATCATGCAATATTTGTCTTTTTGTGTAACATCAGGATTTTGGTGGTTGGGGAGTACCAGGAATTGAATTTAGGGGCACTCAACCACTGAGCCACATCCCCAGCCCTATTTTGTATTTTTTGGTGTCTGTCTCACCACCGACTCACATATATTGTTAACTACCTCTGAAGTCTTTTAGCAGGTACTTCTGATAAATCCTATTATTTGCTCCCAATCATTATGAATTATGTGATGGTATGTGACAGTGAGTGTCAAATGTTAAAGTTCTTTAAACTTCCCCTGGGAGAGTTGTTAAAAATGCAGATTCTGGGCTAATCCATATTTTGTATCATTTGTATCAGGGTCTCATTGAGTCAATTAGCACATCACTTTTGCTGAGGCTGGCTTTGAACTCACAATCATTCTGTCTTAGCCTCCTGAGCTGCTGGGATTACAAGCACGTGCCACTGTGCCCAGTAAAATCAAGATTTTTTTTAATGGAGCAAATAGTAGGTGCTAAAGCAAATCTCTGCCCCAATATGTGACATCCTTAATCACTATTTTAGTAAATTTAGCAATGTGGTCCAAAGACCTCTGACAATCCCAAGGGCCTTTTAGGTGACCCGTAAGGTCAAAATGATCTGCTACTAAAAAGTTAATTTTTCCCTTTCCCCTCACTTCCTCTTGTATGTAATTTAAAAAAAAATAAATGCATAATATAGTACTAAGCATAAAAAAATGTAAAACCACTGAGATCACTATTATTAGGAATCTTGTATCAGCAAAAACTAGTTGTGTGACCTTGTATATATCTATAGGCCTAAGTTTCCTCACCTATAAAATGAATTTTATGGATTCAGTTTCACATAACTGCAGCCATCTTGAATCATAATCATTATTATTGCCCTGGAATAACCTTGGTCAGGTTTTTTCACATAGTTTCCTAGCACATTATAAATAAACAAAACCATTAGAGTGGCATGTAGAGTTTGCAATCAGACCCTGGTGTCAGGAAGATTCCTAACTCTGATATTAGATTGAGATGAATCAGGTACATTCAGGCTTGAATGAACTCCTTTTCTACTGAACACATTGTAAGCCCCATCTTGTGTACCAAATTACAAGGATCCACCTGTTCTTGCTACTACCCAGAAACACACTTCTCTCATTAAGTCCCCAATAAATTGCATCCTATGCAATCTTGGATCTATATGCCTTTTTTTCTTCAGTCTCATGGCACTCAGGACCAGTTTACATACACTGGGAACAGATTGTTCTGGAATCTGAATAAATTGAACTACATTAAAAAAAAAAGTTAATTGATTTTTTTCACTCTAATTCTCTCGGGAGTGAAATTTTCCTGAGGCTGTATGATGTGTGATATGGCTAAAGACTGAAAAAGGAGATATGAGAATCCAGCTTTTTTACTAAGTAAGACATTGAACACAATTTTTAAAAGTGAAACAACTCCACTTATAAAATATATTTCCTTTGGAAAAATACAATTATTTTCCATTAAAAGATATATACTTATATTAACACATTTTGGAGTTTATTGTTGTTATTCTAGAATCAGGAATTTTTTAAAGTCTGTTTTAGATTCTAACACAGTAAATATCAATAGACATAATTAAAATAAACACAAGCCTTTGAGAACCTGAAAAAAAAAGTCTAAACTGTAAAAAGATTGCAAAACAAACTTAGAGAATGGCCATATTATGTTAACCTTTTTTTCAATAAAAGAAGTTCAGGTGATTGGTATAATGTCAACAATATAAAATAAAATGATACAAAATATGGATTAGCCCAGAATCTGCATTTTTAACAACTCTCCCAGGGGAAGTTTAAAGCACTTTAACATTTGACACTCGCTACCATATACCATCACTATTTTATAATGATTGAGAGCAAATAATAGGACTTATCAGTAGTACCTGCTAAGAGACTTCAGAGGGTTAGTTAACAATATATGTGACCAAAAACAAACTAGTGAAACCCTGTGACACATCAATAAAAGTATAGTATCCATAATAAAGGAGGTGATGGTCTTATTCTGTCTCTATCCCATAATAGTAGTACTATGTTTAGGTTTAAAGCACCACACATCAATGATGACAAAACCAAAACATGATATGTTCTCAAAAGGACAACTTAACTGATGAAGAGGCTGGAATCTAAGACAAATGCAGAAGTATCAAAGATGGTCAACCTAGAGGTTAATACTAGATGCAGCAAACTTAGAGAACTGAACAATCTGGATAACATGGTTATCAATCTCAAATACCTGAAGGGCTATCATGTGGAAGAGATCCCTCCACCTAGATAACGTCAACCTTGCATATGGCTTTACATATCTTCCCATTGCCTATTAATCCTCAGATCTGTATATCCAGGTAGGGTTGTTCTTCTGAGCTTCATCCTCTCTGGATCTGTCCACCTGGACTTCACACAAACACCTCAAACTCCACAGGACTACAAACAAGCAATCATTTCCATTTCTATAAGTAAAGAATTTGAGGCTCAAAGAAGTTAAACACTTTCCCCTGGATTCCAGTAAGGAATTTCAATCCCATATGACCCAACTCTAAAGCTTATGCTCTTCCCATTTGTATTATGCTGACCTCTCTAATGGGGAGAAAAAAAGAAACCACAGTATTACACATCTATCTTGCAGCTCTGAAACAGAGTAGCAAGTTTTACAGAGGAATGGGGCCTTCCTGAAAAAGAAATCTCTAAAAAGCTCTAATCCGAATTTTCTAGATTACATTTAAAAAATAAATTTCTGGCAGTATCAGGGACAAAATTATTAAGTAGAAAAGTTGGAGAAGTCCCTGTGCCTCTCAAAACCAGTTTCCTGATCTTTAAAAAAATTAAAAAAGAGGATCTCTATGTCTTCTTACAGATGTGCCATTCTGAGAGTCTATGGAAGACAGTGTTCTGTATAAGGTACAGACACTCTGAATAAACACTCATGCCATTTAGCCTGTGTAATAGCTCAGCTGCAGTCCAACACCATCCTCCAGGACCTGCTGGACTAGAGGCTGATCATATATCTTCATGATATTCTCATCTACTCCAGGCACCCAGCCCAGCATGACGCACTTGTCCACACAGTCCTGACTCGCCTCTGGCAATACCAGTGCTTTACTCAACTGGAGAAGTGATCAGGTAAAAGTAAAAATTCTGTGACATATTTCCCTATGGAGGGTTCTCACGTGTGCCCCCAAGGTTAGTTATTAGTGGCATGACCTTGGGCAAGTCACTTACTCTCTCTGAGCCTCAGTTTTCTCAACTGTAAAAAGGAAGTGTAGCTAATAATATATAATTCACCTAGTTGTGATGGAAATTAAGAAATAATGTGTGTAAAAGCGCCAGGCATATGCAGGGTACTTGGTAAATGTTTCCTTTCTTCACCATCATTCTTGGCTGGGGCACACCAGACAACCCAAGTTTTTCCTTTCTTTTTTTTTTTTTTGGACCCACTAGTTATTATCAAGGTTCACTCTATACCTCTCCTTCCTGATGATACCTTCTCTATCAATCAAACAAAAAACACTCAAGAAATGCTCAGGGTAATTCTCAATCTACTGAATTGGGGGATTAAGACTGCATTTGAAGTCTTATAGGATACTAAAATCGGTAATATACATAGTCAACTAGCTTCTGCTTAAATGCTTCCAATGAAAAGGAGCTAATTCTCTTGTAACAGCTCATTTCATCTTTAGTCAGCTCTGCTGCAACTTCCACTCAGTAATACTAATCCTGTTCCTTGGCATCAAACCATACAGATAAAATCCTCTTTCTCATGAGAAACCTAAAGGTACAGGAAGATAGCAATTAATTCATCCTCCAGGCTTCTCTTCTTAATATCTATTCTATCTTTGTCCCTCTCTAAAAGACAGTTGCCATAACACAGTACAAGACTTGATGTATGGTTCTACAAACTCAGAAAAGAGCAGAATAATCACCTCCTTCATTCTTGAATCTATGCTATTATTAATGCAACCTAAGTTTCCATTAACTTTTATGGCAGCCATATTAAACATGTACCCATCCTATAAAGTTGTAAATTTTCAATTTGTTTCATGAAACTAAAACAAGACGTCACGTTTATTCTCAAATTTATTTTGTTGGTTTTGGAATACCTTCTTAGATTTCTGGTTCTACTATGCAGCATTTTATTCTCCTCCCATTCCAGTTCTCTCTTAACACTTGATGACCATACTTTTCTACGTGTCTATCCAACACATTAATTGCAATGTTGAAATCATCAAGCACCAGACACAGAAGCCCTACAGCCTACACCAAGGACCTCTCTTTACAACAGCTAAGATGTACCTTTTTCCAATCTTATTACATGTGAGAGACCTAACAACCACCCATTCACATCAATCACAGGGCTCACAAAATGTCAGAGGTACCAAGGAGGGGTAAGCCTCCTAAAAGTGAAACTAAAATGGGGAAAAGGCCTGTGTGCTTTGGAAAAACCTGTATCCAAGTAATTCTTTTGATTTCTCCAAAGAATGTGCCCTTATCATCCATACTTCATAAAAAGTCCTACTCCCGGGGAAACAAAATCAATAATTTACACCATTTGTAAATGGTTCCCTTATCTGTATGATGGCATTAATAATATGCAATTCATAGGACTGTTATGAGGATTAAATGAATAACACACAAAGGTACTTAGCACAATGCCTGGCACATAGTAAGTGCTCAATAAAAGTAGTACATTCTTTTAAAATGCCTATTTCAGAATCCAAATAAAGGAAAATGTTCCAGCTCATGACTCTTCCATCATGTTCACCAGAATGTTATTAAAAAAAAAAATCTTTGTCATGTTCCTTGCTGCAATATAGGTATATTGTAATCATTACCTATCTGCACCTATTAATCAAGTGACCCTTTCAAAAAAAGGTCATGTTAGCTTTCTGCTAATTAAAACTAATAATTTTCTTTAAAAAGTAAAAAAAAAAAAAAGTCATGTCTGAGCATAGGACACAGATCTGAGCATAGGACACAGCTTCTAAATGGGGCTATTTCAGACAAAAATATAGTGAAATTTAAATTTTTCAAGCTGATGCTCTACTGCCTAATCTGGGTCCCATCCCCCTCATTTATGAATGGCAGAAACTGAATCTCCACATTCTTAAAGGTCCATCTGATTGCCTTTCTACCTGATGCTATTATTTTCAGGGAGGGCAACAGAATCCCGGTGAGGTAATACAGGCTTATCTTGCAATAAGATAGCTCCAGTATGTCATGGCCAAAGAAGAGACTGTAATAACCAACCATGTTCACATCTATATTTCTGACATGATCCACACCATCACCTCCCACCTCCACAACTTGGGTCACTGTGGTCTATGATGCTGCATACCACACGTCAGGACTTCTGGGAGCCAAGGTCCAGGGTGAAGTAGGGCAAGAATTGAATCTGGAGTCAGAGAGTTCTTTGAGTCTGCAATGCTGGAAGACATTTTATACTATGGCTTTTGTATGTGCTACTTTAATGATAATCAACAAACATATCACTATAAAAACAACAATCTTTCATGTTACAGTTATAAAGCATTTCAATGAAAATTTTCTCCTGCATTCTTCAATATAGTTCAAGTAGCATCATTTGGATGAAACTCTGCTGAAATTTAAAAAGAAATTATTTTTATCAACATAAATTATGCACTGCCCCCTACACACACACACACACACACACACACACACACACACACATAATCCCTATCACAAAATTCAGTTTAATCAAACAAAAATGCTGCATAGCAGCTACTTTGCTCCAAACGGTATTAAACTCTAAGGTTCTTATCTTTTAAGGCAGATGACATTAACATTGTTTTACAAATAAGAAAATCAAGTCTCTGAGAGTTTAAATAATTTGCTCAAAGTCCATATGGCAAAATAGCAGTGCCAGACTCCAAGTCTGATTATCTGACTCCAGATCTTTTGATTTTTTTTTCTACCTCAACATTTGGAGGTGCCATTCAACTGTCTTGACTAAAATGGCCGCCATCCTCCCTCATGAGAAATAGTCAGTGGCTAACTGAAGCCATCGTCCTAAAAGACAGTTCAAAAACAGGCTCCTAAGCCATGCTCTCTCACAAAAGGATCAGATTCCCTCTCAGGCAGCCAAGTTTTTATGTCATTCTAGGAAACCTTTGCTTTTCACCTTACAGGTAAACAGTCACAGAGCCATATCCTTCTGCAGAAAAGATATTGAGACATAATGCACCAAACAGAGCTTCAACCCCACCCTCAATCCTGCAGCATTATGTCACTCGTCATCAAAGCATCTGGCCTGCCCACTGTCCCACTGCAGAGATTTTACATAAATTCAAAATGCTGCAGTGTATGAAAATTTCATTTTTCATATTCCATGTTTTCTAGCCCCCTACCCTTCACACTGCAGTCCCCACAAAGAACAGAAACACAACCACCTGGGAGAAATCCAGATAACATAGTCCAATTTCTTCATCAGGCCACAAGCCACAAAGAGATAGATAACCAATCCCACCATTGAGAGATCAGATACTGTTCTCTATCACTTTCTGTTACCTATCTTTCTAAAGAATTGTAAAGTGAACCCCTCACCTCAATTTTAATGAATTGACTTGTTTCCTTATGGCTTACCTATTTGAATTAGCTCTTTTGTTCAAGATTGACCTATCCCTCCTTCCAACTTAAATAATATCCCTAAAAAACTGAACAATATCATGACCATCCACAGTTAAAGGAATGGGAAAGTTGTGATTCATGCTTTGGGACTTTATACATTTCAGCCTGAGGTGAGGCCAGACACAAAGAATGGCCCCAGGAGCTGGCTTGCAGAGCCAGGGATCACTGGGGCCATATAGGACCAAGTCTGAACTCCAGTCTGATGAGACTACTGGATGGTGTCAGCACCCATACTACTTCCCAGACAAACCAAGACAGAGCCCCAAACCCTGCACTTCTTCCACGAAATGGCCTCTTGTCTCTCAAAAAAATAAATAAATAAACTTTGGGTAAAACTAACCTCTTCTGAACCTTCCCTGAATCTACCCTAGCTCCTTTATTTTTGTGTTTCCTTATTTAATCTGTTTTATTTCCTAGGTCTCAGCTCAGTTTCAACTTCTGTAAGTACCTGGTTCCTTGCTTTGGCTTGAATCAGCATAGTCTTCAGCCATCTTCCTGGGTTTACCGACCTCAGGCTCCAGCTCTGCAGAATTAGCTTTAAACTGGTCAAAATCGATTTCAACTGGTCAGAGCTGATTTTTTCTTGTCACAAAAGATTTGAACTAATCAGAAGCAACTTCTGGCCAGTTAGAAACCCATTGGGGCCAGTTTTACATTGCTAATGCAGGAGCAAGCCACTGAGGGGAACAGGATGAATCAGGAATGAGATGAAGCTGCTTCAAACCTGCTTAGAAGACCAGTGGGGGGGGGGGGACAAAAAGGACCTGATGCTAAGGACCATACCATTTGTGGTGGTGATGCTGGAGGGGAAATCAGAAAGGACCTAACAGTCCGTGAGGTAGGATCAAACCACTGTGGACCCCGGGGGAGGGGCTAAAAGAAACTGATGCTCAGTGACGCAGGATCAAATCATTGGTGCGAAACAGGAGGGGGAAAGATGCTGATGCTCTCCAGGCAGGATCAAACCACTGAGATGCACAGGGGGCTGCACAGGGATGCTTTGCTATAAGGTGCCATCAAAGCACTCTGGGATGGGGACTGATAAGTAAGAAGAAGAGGGAAGAGTAAGAATATAAGGGCCTAGTAAGTAATCTGTAAGTCAGGGTCAGACCACTGTGGAGGATTGGCAGAAAGGGGATGCTGTTCTAAGAAACCGGACCAAACCACTGTACAAGGGAGGGGAGCAAAAAGGAGTTGAAATTTCTTAAAGCAAATTTAAATTCCTGACAGTAAAGGAAAGGGATATGACACTCTGTAAGACAGAATCGAACCTTGTTTTTATAATTAATAAATGACATTTACATACATTATCTCATTCGCTCTACACGCTGCCCTAATGTCTGGGTCAGACCATCTTTCCACAAAGACCTCTCTGCAGAAATTCTCGGCTGCCCCTGATGGTTGCCAGGCAACAGTGCAGCAGCTGTCCAATGAACCTTACCCTTTTGACATTAACCCTTGCATTTCTGGAAGGACAATAAGGGGTACAAAGATGAAAAACTGGGGAGTAAATACCATTCATCAAATGGTAGGTGGGGAGGAGTGAAAGACAAATACATAGACTTTCAAAAATAAAAGGGAAACAGCAAGTAATTGGAAACTGATGGCTATAGGGAGGAAGCAACACATGACAACCATGGTCCAACAGACTTAGCATCAATTTGAATCTCCCATAAGACCTCTGAGTCTTCCTATGAAACTACTAACCAGAGGTCTTTGAATACTTTTGGTGAAAACGTGGTAGATCTGACTTCCCAGGCAACATATCCCATTTTCATATGATGCTCATTTTTTTATTTGAGCCCAAATTTCTCCCCTATAATTTCCATACAGTAGTCTGAGTCTGTCTTCTAGAGTAGGGGTTGGCAAACTAGAGCTTGCAGGCCATATTCAACCCAATGCCATTTTTTTGTGCAGAGTATGAACTGAAAATGATTTTTATATTTTCAAATGGTTGAAAAATACACCAAGAATAATATTTGTGACAGGTGAAGACTGATGAAAACCAAATTTCAGTCCCTAAATAATTGTGTTAGAACCCAGCAACACTTAGGCATTGATGACAGTATGAGTCTCAAAGCCTAAACTATTTACTATCTGGGCCTTTAGAGAATAAGTTTGCTGATCCCTGATCTAGAGCTACAAAGAATCAGTTTTCAATAGGACTTTGATTAACTAGGAATATAATGGGAATAGTAGATATGAAAGAAAGTGAAGAGCTCACAGCAAATGCTAAATTTTCAAAAGGAAAGAGGGGACTCAGGCCAAAGTTCAATAAGTCCATAAATAACTTCAAGTCACCCCCCATGGGCACCAGGGTGGAAGAAGACTTAGATGGAATGGAGAGCTGGAAGTCTCTAAGAAGAATGAGAATAGCTGGAAGGTAAAGTTGAGATCAAACTGTGAGAGACCTTGAATATCCAATTGCAGTTGTTTGACTATTCTGAAAGCAAAAGAAGTCACTGTTGGGTTTCAGATTATAATAGGGTTAAATGACAAGGTACAACTGTCATGCTTCCAGAATTTTTCTAGTTTCATCCCAGTTCTAGACAGTTGCATGAGTCTGAGAAATGCAGATCACTTTGGTCACCCAGGTTTCAAACCAACTCAAATAGTCTAAACACAATCTGATTGGAGGCCAGGATCCTACAGCAAACCAAAGATATGTGTTGGGTCAATTTCAAAATATTTCTATCTTAGAAGCATTAAAGAACACTTATCATATCTTTTTTGATTCCTACTCACTTTTTAGGACCCATCTCAATCCTTATTTCCCTAGGGCTCTTGCCCTCCCCCTGAACTCCTTTAGCACTTCTTTGTGTACATGGTCCTAAGACTATCCTGCCTAGGACTGAAAAGTACCTCTTTGTGAAAATGACCTGTTTCCCTGGAAAGATCTTGAGCTCCTACAGGAAAGAGTTCACAACTGAGACTTCTCTGCACCCTCATGGCATCTGGTTCGTTGGTAAAGATATTGACCCAATGATTTCATGGCCCCTCATTATATGGAGGTCCCCACTTAGGAGACTACAGGCATGTTGGGAGCTGTGTGAGCTCTTGCCACACATTCACCTTTCTAGACTGAATAGCCCAGAAAGGGGTGAGGCCTAGTGATCTATTCCAGCCATACCTAGACTACAATGACCATTGTAACAAAAGCTAGAGTAACCAGCTCTTTCTGATCTTGATGCCACAAGGTTCCTGGCTCCCTATTATGCCTGCCTTCATGGGCTCAGGGCTGAATGCACTGGTCAGGAAGACAAAGCCCACAGTTCTGGCTGCCAGGCATCCAGTCCCGTTTTCCATGGCCTCTGTTGATCCTGGACCCAGCCATCAGGCTGGACTCAACAAATTCAGGATGAAAATAGGCCCTTGGCCGGGAAGGCTGGCTTTCCACAAAGTGCTCTTTCCCCCAACGGCCAAAGCAAACGCCGCCGGCTGGGGCTAAAAGCCAGCCAGCCAGCCGCTCCCGACCTCTGCCGGCCAGCACCAAGGAGGCCCAGAGTCAACAGTGCATGGACAGGTCTGTTATTTCATTCCTCCTCATTCCTCAAACATCAGATTTCCCTTCAGTGAATCTAAACAACCAAATAGAACTAAAGTCAGTTCTAGCCTCTAGGAAAAAGTCAAAGATCTCCCATGGACCTCGATTGCTAAGGGTTGGCACAGCCCTCCCCCTTGGGGTGCAGGAGCCCACAGACCACCTTCTACAACCTCTCTGTTTAAATTGCTTTCCTCTATTCCCTTAGGGGAGAAGAGAGAGGTATGCAGGAATGAGCAATCAGCACCCCCTGTTCGCTCAGGCTCACAGGCCAAGCTGAGAATCAAAACAAAATCCAACCAATCATTCCTTCTGAATTAAATAGACAGCCTCCCCACATCAAGAGAGAGCAGGTGCCAGGTTTTAGACACTAGCTGAGAGTGACATGGAGAGAGGAAGTGGAAGAGGGGGAAAGAAAACAAGGGAGGGAAAGGCCAGATAGAGACAAAGGGAAGAATTTTTTAATCTAAAAGTCAGAACTCTCAAAGAGTGACTTTCAGTTAATGAGCTAGATAAAGGGAGTGGGAAGACCTTGGTAGTGGCAAAACTAGAAAATGGCACCACTTTGGGTATGAGATTTTCTTGTCTATAAGTGTAAAAATAAATCTCTCAAACTTCCTCTTTGATACTCAGATCCCCTCTAATAATAGTAATTTCCCAATAATAAGAGCTACCATGTAATTAATACCAACCAACTGGCTGGAAATGTTCTATTCCCAAACTGGTCACCAAAGTGCCCAGGGTTACATAGCCAACTCAGAAGGGTGCTGCGAGATATTTTAAATTTTTTGAAGGAAACATACCTCATGAATTACTACTATTAATTTTTTGCACCTAGTTACTCAATAAACAGAAATGCTCCATATTTCTTTTGACTTAGCGGTTCAGTGAAAATAATTACTAAGACAATAAGAGTTCAGTTAACCAACATTGGGAACCTTTGCCATATGCATTACATGGATTACCTCATGTAATCCTTAGCATTATGAGATAGGTCTTAACTCTGTTTCTATTTCTTAGATAAAGAAACTAAACCTTCAAAATATTTAAAAAATTTCCCAAGGTTCCCAGCCAAGTGATGAGATGAGAACCTTACATGGGCAGGTTCCAGAAGCTATACTCTCAAATCATTCACAATACTGCTTTTCCAAAATTAACTTCACACATATTACATATATAGGCTGTAAAAAATGCCTTGATAGGACAAATGACCTTTGTGTTATGGAAATGGTATTACTATTCTAGAAATCCAGAATTGATCAGTCTCTAAATCAACACACACCACAAGAGTCATAGGCAAAGGCATGCTGCTTAAATTAAGAAACAAATATGAAACAGAAGCCAAATTTGAGGTTACTGTCAAGTTATTTCAACTGTTAAACTGCTTTTATTTGGAGAAGGATGCCAGGGATTGAACCCAGGGACACTTGACCACTGAGCCACATCCCCAAGCCTAGTTTTTATTTTTTATTTAGAGACAGGGTCTCACTGAGTTGCTTAGCACCTTGCTTTTGCTGAGGCTGCCTTTGAACTCGTGATCCTCCTGCCTCAGCCTCCTGAGCCATTGGGATTACAGGTATACACCACCGTGCCCAGGTATGCACCACTGTGCCTGGCTATTCAGCTGGTTTTGAACTAATTCTTAGAGGACTTCCCATGCTTAGTATAATCCTAAACTTCAGTTATTCTTAACCACTAAGGTTCATGTTTTATGTTATGATGTAAGAAGAAACACCCTTTACCTAACTGAATATAAAATAGCCCCAGCTATTATTGGTTCCCCTCAGGGAAATAAGCCTGAGGAAAAGGTCAACATATAGAGGACAGCAGTCAAAAGAACCACAGAGGAAGGGAGCCAGAGTCATGATAGAAATATGCCTTTCACCTGCCTAACCTCTGGGCTTCCCTGTTACATGATCCAGTAAATTCCATACTTCATTTTAGTCAATTTAAGTGGGTTTTCCATAATTTGCAACCAAAACATCATTAGTAAGAGTTACGTTCCTAAAGAGTCCAGTACAATGCTTGGTATCCCCATCCAGAAAAGCCCAGTTCTAATGTCTATCCCCACTGAAGATTATTCTAAAATAATCATAAAATAATTCATAAAACACAATTTGTTGCTGCATCCTTTTGTATACATAGGTCATTCTATGTAACTTTACTGTGTAACATATCACAGTGGGTTATTTGTTTATGATTGCTTCTTTAACCAACTAAATGCCTAGGACATAAGTACACCTTGCTCTAAACTAAAATGAAACATTATTCAATATTAGTTCAATCCTCCTCTTCTAGCAGGCCCAATGATGCCAGACAAGCCCTATTCTTTAAGTTCTAATGGCTCAGGGACTAGACCCACTTCAGCCCCAGGCATATGTAAAACAGCTCAAATGGCAATACTAAGTCTGCTGTCCCAGCAGCCAACACCCTACACCAGATGTGGCAGAAGCCAATGCAGAGATTGCTGAGACAAGCCTTGGGCCTCACTAAACCCAGCCTTGACAGTAGGAACCCAATGATAGCAAATATGAATGCAGTCAAGCAACTCTAATATCAGAGCAGCACAAGGATATTTTCAGAAAGGCTCACTAAATTCATCCTTACATTCTTTCCTCTCTGTCCCATCTCCAAGTCTGCAATTCTATCATAGATTTTCTTCCTAGTACTTTAGATTGAACCAGAGTCTCACACATGCTAAACAGACACTCTACCCCTAAGCTGCATCCCCAGCCCTGTAATTTTATCATAGAAATTTGACTGCGTTGATCGAGGACTCTGGCCTTTTTCAAATACCAATTTCTCTCAGTATAATGGTTCCGTCTTCTCAATTCTCACCATGCTGTGCATATTCTTCTATCAGCAATTCTCTTATTGACTTGTGATTATCTGTATATGTGTGTCTTCTTCAATAGACTGTGAGCTCCTTAAAGATAAGGATTGTGCTTTCTCAGCGTGTATTCCATGGACCTAAGGACCTAACATAGTGCTTAAAACAGAAGAGCTGCTCAAAAAAGGTTTTGGATTTTTTTTTTATATTGGAGATTGAACCCAGGTGTGCTTAACCATTGAGCCACATTTTCAGCCCTTTTTCATTTTTTCTTTTGAGATCGGGACTAAGTTGCAGGGTGTTGCTAAATTGTTGAGACTGACTTTGAACTTATGATTCTCCTGCCTCAGCCTCCTGAGTCACTGGGATTACAGATGTATGCCACCACACCCAGCTGAAAATGTGTTTTTTTTTAATGAACTATTGTTGCATCCCCCTTAAAATAAAAGGGCGATTTGATACCAATTAATACTTCATAAAGCTTTGTGAAGGAGAAATGTTTAGGATTTGGAAATGATGGGAGAAGGCATGGATTTAAGCCTGATTAAGCCAATTACTAGCCCAGTATCCTGTCTCAAGTCCTAAAGCCTCTCTGAACATTAATATCTTTACCCTCACAATGAAAACAATCATAAACATACCTTAAAATGTTGTTGTAAGGAGAAAATGAACTGAGCCTACACTTAGTGAATGTGATATCTTGTGAAAACATTGGGTTAATTTATAATGTAATTTAATTGAAGGAGGGTATTTTTATAATCCTTTTTGCCTAGGGATAGATACGGCTTCCTTCAGAATTCGGCAGAGAACACTATTGTACATGTGCATGGTCCCTGAGGGGTTTGTGTGTGTGCTGCCGTGGGCCTATTATCCTTCCTCTGTTCCATAATAAACAGCTTTTATCCTTTAGCCCTCCTCGCCCAGCACTGTTTAAGATTGGCAATGGGCAGTGGGAAAGACCCAGAACTGCATAGAAACCGAAAGTCTCTTAGAATCTATACTAGAATGGTGTTCTTGCAGATGAGAGGCCTTCCTCATTCAGCTATGCTTCAGTTAATATTAACACCAGTTTATGTTTCCTGAGCACCTGCAGGCTGGATAGTAAGAGAAGCCATCTAGGAACAGGAATGATGATGGGAAAAAAGTCACCTCTGAATGCCAAACTAAAGTCTGCCAGATTGAACTACTCACTGCTCTTCATACATGCCCTGTGATTTTTCTACCTCTGGATCTTTTCTCTACTGGCCCGGAGGTCAGAAATGGCCTTTTGTTGCTCTTTTCTTAATGTCAAGTGTTAACTATCCTTCAAGGCCTGGCTCAAATTCTCTTTTTCTAAATCTTTCCCCATACACCAAACTCCCCTTTCTTCTAGAAGTTGTTGCTCCCTCAAAGTACCTGGCTTCTGCTATTCACTGTTTTTCCATCATCTGTCTCAGTTAATGTCTCCAAAGTCCTCTCCCCTGGACACTCATCTCTTCTTTGAAATACGACAGTTGCACACAAAGTTTGCCTCCAGTCTTCCCATCCTCCAGTCTTCTCTCCAGGCTATTGCTAAAGGCAGCTTTCTAAAATAAAGACCACTGTTCTGATTTAAACTTCCTGATTATGGGAGAAATATCTAGAGTCAGTAACATAACATACATAGAACTACCAAATACAGGTCCATGAACTCACTACATCAGAATCCTGGGTAGGGGGTAGAGGGGAGAAGTAATTGGCTAAAAAAATGTAGATTCCCATCAAGAATCTGTTTCCTGAAAATCTGCAACTGCATTGCAGATCAGCCAAGGATGGCAAATATGTTTCACCTCATGAATCAATTCAAGTTGGCTGCAAGTAGCCATTTGGAGTACTGTGTTTAGAAAGACTGAAAGTCACATCCAGGCTTACTGGGAAAGAACATTATGTCTGATTAACAATTTCTGCCAAGGTCAGGAAATCAGCTGACAGTGATGATCATGCCAGGCATTTACCATACCTGCTCTAGACAAATAGACTACATTTGTGTACTGTTCCATTTGTTTTGAACACCTCCCCACTACTCAGAGCACCCAATCCCTAAGTCCCTAGAAAATTCATAATCTTCCTCTAAGTTCAATTCAAATATCATCTAGTCTGGGAAGCTTTGGCTGACCCTCCACATAATTCCTTCTCTCATCTGGCCTCTCATAACAGTTTGTTCATAAGCAGAACTTATGTTTGCCATTTTAAATCCATTTTCAAATGAAAGGGAATATTAAATGATCTCATTTTTAAAATACCAAATCATGTTGTAAACTTCTAGGTATATCTATCTGTCCTACTCTGATGTACTGGGGGTAAATGACTGTACCACATTCATTTCTTTTTTTAAAATTTCAATTCCCTGTTTCAGTGCCTGGTATCCTCAGGGTGCTCAGTAAACAATATATTGAACTAAAAACAAACTTCATTTGGTGGGCACAGGGACAGGGAAAGCAAGAAACCTGGCAACTACATCAAACACATCCTTCTCTAGAGAAACATGGAGATAGAGCCAGGTTCATGAATGCAAATGAACACTCCTGAATGAAGACAAAGCACTAAAAGGTGTACAGCCTGACATAGGTACAAAGATACATCCTTTCCTCCATAATGCATTCTGTTTCAGCCCCCAATGGCCTCCCACTATTCCCAACTATTCCCACTATTCTTGTTTGTATCACACAACTTGGTATCTGCTTGTCTCAAGCAGGTAAGTCTTGTCTCTACTATTAGAACACTCCTAGAGAGTCAGAATCAGGACTGAACATCTCCAGAGCATCCGAAGCATCTAACACAGGTCTAGGTACTCAAAGGCCTTTTTAATTGATGTAGTAAATGTTTCTTTCATTTATAGTTTAATAGATTAATATTTATGAAATACTTGGTCCAGTTGTTGTTGCCCTCCAATATCAAAGAAGAAAATGTTCAGGAAAACTCTTGCCTGTGGAAAGGCCAAATTCTTCCACCTCCACATTAGTCTGCTCAGAGCTTACGTCTCCAGACTGACAAAGCCTTGCTTATGCCCCTTAGTTGAAAAATAAGATGAATTAGTTTGCATAGCATGTTATAATAGGGAAAGTTGTATATCTAGACTCAATGACTTGAATTCTTACTCTGACTCTGCCAACAAATTGCTGAAAGGCCCATGGCAAGACTCTTCCCCTAAGAATCATTATTATATATAAAAGGTAGACTGAAGGTCTCTCAGGGCCCTTTCAGCTCAAAGATTCATTTTTCAATTAATGCATGTGTGTCTCTCACGAGGAACACGAATGTAGAGGAATTGAATATAGCCTGTCCTTATGGCTTTTATTGTCTTTTTAAACTTTATTTCATTTATTTATATCTGATGTGGTGCTGAAGATTGAACTAAGTGCCTCACACATGCTAGGCAAGCACTCTACCACTGAGCCACAGCCCTGGCTCCTATTGTCTTTTTTAATTTATTTACCTAACCAACTTTTTAAAATATCTACAATGTACCAAACACTGTTCTGAAGCTAGGAAATTAGCATTGAATAGAATAAAGTCCTTGTTCTTAAACAATTTATATTCTAGAAAAGAGACTATAATCAAATAAAGAAGCAAAAATGTTTTTAAAACATTTATTTTTTAGTTTTACATGGACACAACCTCTTTATTTTACATTTATGTGGTGCTGAGGATCAAACCCAGTGCCTCATGCATGGTAGGCAAGCCCTCTACCACTGATCCACAACCCCAGCCCCAAGAAGCAAAGTTTTAATACATCAGCAAATGCAATGAAAAATAATAAAGCAGCAAAATAATTAAAGGGACAGCTAGGGTTTATCATTAATTTATATAAGGTAACAGAAACACATCTCTTTTTAAATACCCCAAATCCTTCTGTTTTCTTAATTTGTTCTTTATTATACATGACAGTAGAGTCTATTTTGACATATCTATACAAACATAGAGTATATCTTATTCTAATTAGGATCCCAGTCTTGTGGTTGTACATGATGTGGAAATTCACTGTGGTGAATTCATATGTGTACATAGGAAAGGTATGTTCAATTTGTCCCACTGTTTTTTCTATTCCCATCTCCCATTAATTCCCCCTTTGTCTAATCCAATGAATTTCTATACTTCCTCTGTCTACCCTCCCTTGTTATGGATTAGCATCCAGATACCAGGGAGAACATTTGACTTTTGGTTTTGGGGATTGCCTTATTTTACTTAGCATGATAGTCTCCCATTCCATCCATTTTATGGCAAATGCCATAATTTCATTCTTCTTTATGGCTGAGTAATATTCATCCATTCATCCATTGAAGGGTACCTAGGTCAGTTCCATAGCTTAGCTACTGTGAATTGACCTTAGCTATTATAAACACTGATGTGGCTGCATCACTGTAGTATGTTGATTTTAAGTTCTTTGGATATATAATGACGAGTTAGATAACTGCATCAAAAGGTGGTTCCATTCCAAGTTTTTTGAGAAATCTCCAAACTGCTTTCCAGAGTGACTGCACCAATTTACAGTCCCACCAGCAATGTATTTTCCCCCTGTATCCTTGCCAACATTTGTTATTACTGGTATTCTTGATAATTACCATTCTGACTGAATTGAGGTAGAATCTCAGTGTAGTTTTGATTTGCATTTCTCTAATTGCTAGATATGTTGAATGTTTTTTCATATATTTGTTGACCATTCATATTTCTTATTTAAAAAAAATGTAGTTGTAGATGGACAGAATGCCTTTTTAAAAGAAATTTCCTGTGGTGCCGAGGATCGAACCCAGTGCCTCACACATGTTAGACAAGAGCTCTGGCACTGATTGCTCAACCCCAGCCCTCATTATTTCTTATTTTGAGGAGTGTCTGTTTGGTTCCTTTGCCCATTTACTGATGGGGTTATCTGATTTAAGGGGTGTTAAGCTAGAAAAGTATCTTTTGAAGTAACATTTGATTAGAGTCATAAAGGAAATGAGAGTCAGCCATGTAGATATCTGGCGGAAGACCATTCCAGAAAGAGGGAACATAAACTACAGAAGCCCTGAGAAATGGTTTTACTAAAGGTGTTCAAGGAACAGCAAGGAGGCTAATATAGCTGGAGCAGAGTGAGTAAGGGGAGAGTAATAGGAGAGGAAGCCAAAGAGGTAAGTGAGGGCAGAATGAAGAGCATGAAATGGTCTCATACACCATTTTTAAGACTTTTGATTTTGTTCTGAATGTGTCTGCGAACAATTGCAAGGTTTCTATCACAGGAGGTGACATGACAGGAAATGTATTTTAAAAGAAACACTCTAGCTCCTGTTTTGAGAACTGACCATGGACAGGGCAAAAAGAGTTGAAACAGGAAAGCCAGTGAGAAAGCTTTGTTAGAGGCAGTGGTAGTTCATTGAGGGAACACAAATATCTACACATGAAGCAGCTGCAGACTCAAACAATAATGTAGTGACTACAAATGGAACATAGAGTTTTAGTGCTATGGTTGGTGGGTAGTAGCAGAACCAAGTATGTGAATGGAACTGTCATAGAGGAGGTGAAGCTCAAGCTTGGCCTTCAGGAATGGAGAAGTAAGATCTATCAAATGGGAAGAAGAATCTAAGCCCTATCAATTCCACAGGATTCATATGAAACTCAACTGAGAGCCTACATGGAAGAACACTATGTAAAAAAATATATAGCTTACAGACATGAGAAATTTTAACCCTGATCCTTGAGCTACCTATTCCCTATTTCTCATGAGCAACTAGAGAAAAGGCACTAGTAACTGTGTAACTCTAGAAAGCCTGGCATGATCAAATCACACTAAGAAATTGGCTATCAATTCAAAAGACCTTTATATGTAGTAGCCCTATGAGCTGCCCCATTCCCATGGGTAGGCAGAGCAGCCCTTACTGGTTAACTAAATCGTAGATGTTCCACAGCATTTGAGTTTGTGAGCCAAGGCTAAACAAGTGTGAAAACTAAGCTTGGCCCAATGGAAAGGACCAATATTTGATAACCACAGAAGCTGCTCCAACCCCCAAGCCTCAGAAGTCTTCTTTCCCATTCTGTGAAATTGCTGAGAGAAAACTGCCAAAGCCACAGCTGATAGCCCTCTTAATCCTTCCTCAATTCTGTGACATCGGTATCACTCAAGAAACCTCCGCCAAATCCTCCAACAAGCTGTAAGGAAGGATGAACAAAGTTTGCCTGTGCTGTTGCCAGGTAAGCAGAGTCACAGAGGATCTGAGCTAGTGGGTACCCAGAGACCATTAAGAAAAGTGATTGACTCTGATACAGCACAGAAGTGACCAGTAGCCTTACTGGTTCTCCCTTCCATCTCTGCCTCCATAGTCCCTGACAGGACTCCCTATAAGGCTGACATTCCTAAAAGCATCAAGTGATCCAAGCATCATCTACCCAACCAAATATCCTCAATCACAAATGAGAGTACCAGGATTCAGAGAGGAAGAAAATTGTCCAGTCACAAACTGAGTTTACCACGTAAGCTCAGGTCTCCTAAGTCTCTGCCCTTTCTCATTTTCCCTTATCCTTTATGGGATAAAGGCTCATATCATGTCACTCTGATTCCCAAATCCTGTCTGAAATTATAATTTTTGTACATATAATTTATCCCTTGTCCCTGCTTTATTTTTTCTTCTTAGCACTGAACACCATTTAACACATATGTTTTACTTGTTTGTCTCCTTACACCCTCCAACCACAAGTTAAGCTCCATGCTGGGAAGGAAGTGTTTTGCTCACTTCCCTATCCCCAGTACCTAAAAGAGTATCTTGCCTTTATTATTCATCCATATTTTCATTGAATTAATAAACAGAGTGTTGACTTAGTACTGTTGAGAACCAAGCTTCCCATTTGGTTGCTTTACCATTCTTAGCATGTGG
Organism: Ictidomys tridecemlineatus; assembly: GCF_052094955.1. Taxonomy (NCBI): domain Eukaryota; kingdom Metazoa; phylum Chordata; class Mammalia; order Rodentia; family Sciuridae; genus Ictidomys; species Ictidomys tridecemlineatus. The sequence continues at coordinate 78,483,708 of NC_135493.1, forward strand.
CCCTAGATCCTACCACTGCACCAGGTTCCAATCAGCAGTAAAAAGAAAAGGGGAAGTGAAAAAGCAAAACCTGAAATTTGTATACATCATTTCCACTGAGCAGAACGTAGTCAGTCACAACTAGATGCAAGAGAGGCTTAGAAATACAGCCTTGATTTGGGCAGCCTTGTGTCCAGTTAAAATGTTCCTTACTACAGAAGAAGAGGAGAACTAATATTGAACAAGTGCCAACTATAGCTCACAAAGCAAAGAAAGTCTAAAACTCATAAATGGTTTATAAGCAGTCCCTAGCTTGTTCCACTACCTATCCCATAACACACATATAGAAGCAAGAAACAGCCTATCTCCTCAGAAAATTATCATAAGCACAATAAAACTGTTGTTGATGTAGTGTTGTTCAGAGTTGGGAATTTATAAGTCCCATTTCTGTGTTACTTTAACCAAGTAACATGATCATTAAGCATGTTTCTTGATCAACTGAATTCAGAAGTTCTAAGTTTTAAGGTAAATTGGAGATATAAAAGTGATCTGGAGGGGCTGGGGATGTAGCTCAGTTTGTAGAGTGCTTGCCTCACATGCACAAGGCCCTGGGTTCAATCCCCAGCAACACACACACACACACACACACACACACACACACACACACACACACACACACGATCTGTAAACTGCAATGCCTTATACAACTGAGGAACATTGTCATAATCACAGAGAATGTTATTCTTATCCTCACAGCCTGAGGGAAGCAGCCCCAAATTATTCTCTTCAGCTGACCCACAGATAGTGCTCAAACTTGGTGTTTCCTAGCACTAGCTATTTTTCTATACCGCCTTGCATTATAGATATCCATTTCAGTAACCTGGAAAAGAGGGCTAAGATGAGGCAGTCAAAGAAATGGATCCCCTTCTGGAAAACTCTTGGCCCCTGAAAAGCTAGCACTTTACTGAGCTCTCTATAAGATTATTGTTCAAGGGTTAAACTATTCTTGTGTACCCTATAATGTGGCAAATAGAGGAGAAGATTCTGTTCTCAAATAACCATAGTCCAGGCCAGTGCAATACAAAACTATGTTTTAAAGCATACAAGCTTCAGTTCAAATTCCAGCTCTACCAATATACAGCTGTGTGGTCATAGGCAAGTGATTTAGCCTCTCTGATCTGCTTCCTAATCCATAAATACAGAGTATTAATAGTTTCTACTGGCATAGAGTAGGTATTCATTCCTAACCATGAAGGAATAAATTAATGAATTATATAGATCATTAAGTAGCATGCCTGGTACATAGCAAATGCCAGGCCCCTTTCTTCAAGATTAAGGCCCTATAAGTAGTAAAAATGCTTTAAATATTCAATAAGAATGATAATCTGAAAGCTATGTGACTGTCTTTGTATTCAAATATATTGTGTCTAAATAAAAGGTCAGGTTATAAGGTGAGTGACCTGGGATCCATCATTCACTTATTCTTCCATTTGTTTGTGCATCCATTCATGCAACTAATCAAGAAATATCTGTAAACACCCATCATGTGCCAAGCCCTGTACCAGGTGCTGAAGACATGGTAAAGCCTTAAAATTGACAAGATTCTTGATCTTATAGCACTAATAATCTAATGTAAAAGATAAGTTAACAGATGATTATAATATAAATAATCAAAGTTATCTTAACAAGCAAGTCTTGTGTACCATAGAAATTTAGAAAAGGGGCATCTAACCCAGCCTGGGTAAGGAGGGAGGTTAGGGGAAGGTTCCCAGAGAAGATAATGCTGGAACTAGACCTTGAAGGACAAGTAGGAGTTTTCTAAGAGGAGTGTGGAATGAAGCATGGTAGGCAGGGGTTAGCCTGTGCACACCTGGAGTCAGAATAAGGCCAACAATCTTCAAAGACCTGAAAACGTTTACTTAGTGGGGAAATAGAATGCAAGAAGGAAATGGAAAAGATAGGAATGGAGAACTAAGTTAAACAGACCATATGAAACTGCATAGTCCAGGTTCAAGAGCTTGTTCTTTAACCTAAGAGCACTTGGAAGGTTTTTAAGCAGGAGCATGTCACAATCAGCTTTACATGTCGGGAAGATCACTTTGACTACAATGTGGAAGATGAACTAGAGGGCTAGGGCTACAGTGGGGATGTCAGTGATGGACAGCAGCAGACTGATTGAGGTCAAGGTGGGGAAGAGAATAACCCAGACTTGTCTGTCAACTGAAAATAGAAAGGAGTCAAGATGTTCCCAGGTTTTTTCCACTCTCAACCTGACATTATCACTTAATAACTAGGTGCCCTTGCCCAATCATTTATTTGGCTGACACTCAGTTTTTGTATGTATCAAATGGGTATAATAACTGCTATTGTAAGGTGGGAGTGGATCTCTTAAAAATCAAAGGGAGATCAGTAGAGGAAAGGGAGCAAGGGAAGAGAGTCAGAGAGGGATGAGTAAAACTGGGGTATGATATTGGCCAAATTCCATTGTTATATTGTGTACGTGTACAAGTATGTAACAACAATCCCATCATTGTGTGCATTTTTTTTTTAAAAAAAGTAAACATAAAAATAAACTCCTCTTGTGCTACTCTCTACAGTATTAGGGAGTCAAAGAATGGCTGTGATACTCTTTCCTAGATACAAAGGGCTATGAAATAGGAAGCTGGAGGATAACCAGTCAGGTTTCAGCTCACTGCAAAGGCAAGTGTGTAATCATCAGATGCAAGCTTAGTCCAATCACTCTTTCCCAGATTTTCATTCTTTGTAAAAAAATTCTCCATAAAGAGCCCTAATAAAAAGGAGTGATTTACTCTACTCTTAGTAGGATATGAGCTGAGTTCTCTTAGGAATGGTGGGCTGCCCCAAGCCATCCATACTGTTATCTAGGCCCTCTCATGAGCAGTGCCAGGCTATTCGTCTGGCTAGTGGCTGCCATGCCAAATAACATTCCTAAACTTCAGGTGGTCGGTAAGTCAGAGATACGAACACCAGAGGATAGGCAGAACCAACATAAGCTCTGATCCCAGGGCAGAGGCTGTTTGTTATTGACATCCCCTTTCATACATATGCAGCCAAAGCCCTACCATTATCCAAAGGAAATCAGGGGCTTGCAGATACCAAATCTAGGCAAAAGAGTCTGGCTACCCTACCTAGAGTAGGATTAGCACCAATCCCTGGTACAATGGTAAGAGGCAATAAAATTTGTCCTTGGCACTCTCTACCTTCCTGGCACCCAAGTTTCATCCCTGTCCCAATATTTCCCCCCATTATCAACAAAAGTTGCATCTAGCTGGATTTCCACATCTCCCTGACAAGATTTTTGGGTACTGCCACTTTCTTATCAGGCTAAACTCTGATTTTCCCCTTGCCCTCTGACCATCTAAATCCTTGGAGACTTTCTCATACCCTGCCTTTCTACCAATATCACAGGACAGCAGGAAAGAAAAGAAGAAAAACTAGCTTTGTTCCCTGGGTCTGCGAAAAGATAAGAATAAATTCCTAACATCCTTTCATTTCTGCTAGCCCATTCATCAATGCCCCCCCCACCTTATTCTCACTCCATAGATGTGAGAAGCAAGTATTAGTAACTCCACTTTAAATGGAAGAAGCTGAGACACAGGAAGGTGATAACTGACTTGCCTAAAGCCACAGTGCAAGTTGATGGCAGATCCTGGACCTAAACCCAGGTCTCCTGCCCATCAGACTATTAGAGTCTCTGTCCATGGGAATATGCTTTTCCATCAGAAGATGATGACTTCCTGTTGGAAGCCAGTCAGTAAAAGAAGTGCAACCAGCTGCAAGCAGAGATCCACCCTGCAAGGGCCTGTTCCACGAATCCCTCTCCCCTACCCTCACCCCCAGCCCCAGAGACTCACTCAGTTCCAGGCCTGAAAAATGCAAGCACCAGCCAGGCTGGGGGGGGGCAGGGGGGGCGCAGTATAGAATCTGGTCCCCTCCTCCTTTTCCCCTCCAGATCCCTGGAGCTTGAGCCTTGGAAAAGCCACGCACTACAGGGAGGGGGCCGCCCCGTGACAGCTGCAAGCAGGTTATTCCAGAGAACGTTGAGATGGCAGGAATATTTTCCAGTTGAAATCAACCCAATTCCCTTTGCGTTTGAGTCTCGGGAACATTCATGATGAAAATCTAGACAGCATGACACTGTATGAACTCTGAAAGCCGGGCTGATGCTACTCTGGTTGGTGTTGCCTTTGGCTCACACTGAAGACCCAGTCAGAGCCCTGGAAAGGTTCGGCCAAAGCAGCTTCAGCCAAAGACCCTGTGCCATCCATATTTTAAAGGCTGCTGTGTGTAGTGCTGACCTGGCCTCTGAGTCAAAGATTAGCTTCTTGTGCTTTTGCCCAAGGAAGATCTGGGGTTGTAAGCCTCACCATTTTGGGTAGCCCAAGGAAGAAGAGCCCCTTGGCCGCACCTTTGCTCCACCTATCCAGGATGATTGAAAAGATGGCAAAAGGAAAACATAGCAGGCTGCAGGCAAAGGTGACGCATTTTTACCCAGAGTGTCACTGGCATCAGACAGAGGGAGGGCACAAGTCTGTGGGCGGGCAGGGTGAGGATTTCCCCACCAATGTGGAGAGAAGCAGCATGGTATTGAGGGAGGGCCCCTGGACTGGAAATGAAGAGAACTCTGATCTCCTGCTTCCACACCTCAGTTGGGGCCCTGTGTGAAATCTGAGAAGACTTTCAGTATGCTCATAAAAATGATCACCTCAACCCCAACAGCACAAGTGGAAGCATGGAAAATTGCCTGGAAGGCAGAAGAAGTGGGCTCTGCCAGTCACTGACTGCATAACAAGTTACTTCCCCCACTCTGGTCTTCAGTTTCATCCCATTAAATTAGGAATATAATAAGTCCTGCCTACCTCACAAGACTGTTGTGAGAACCGAATGAGATAATGGGTGTGAGTGGGTTTTTAGAAGCTGTCAACTAGGAGGCCCTTGGTTGTAGCAAGGGCATATGGAGTTGAGTGGGTGATACAATTGATATAGTGACCTGGAGCTTTGTGAGAGGAGCAAAGAGAAGAGCCAGGTACTCCCTACACTGTGGGCCCAGGACTCATAACACATAGAAACCTGAGTGTAAAATGAAACCAGAGAGGAGAGGGCAGCATTGGGCTTTAGCAAGGTCTGGTATAAGTGCAGTCCAGGGAGTAGATCTCCTTCATAGCCTTATGTCCCAGGGCCAGGAAGGCTCTGGCTCCAAAATATCCCCATCACTGATGGCTGAAATTCCAGAAGAAAAGCTGGATTTTGAAGCTAAACCATTTATTCTATTAAAAATACAAATGTAGGGCTGGGGTTGTGGCTCAGTGGTAGAGCACTTGCCTGGCATGTGTGAGGCACTGGGTTTGATTCTAAGCACAGCATGTAAATAAATAAAGGTCCATCGACAACTAAAAAGAATTTTTAATTAAAAAAAATACAGATGTACTCTGGCATGAGTAGGGGGAATGAGTCTGGTATTTCCAGCCTACAATATGGGTTATTTCTGAGTTGCTTTGTTCCCTCCAAGTACTGTCCCATTTCAGTCCATAAAGTATTGCTGCACTACCCTATTAGAGTATCCTTCTTAAGTCACAGGTGATGCCACGCCTTAGCTCCAGAACCTTCAGTAGCATCCCATTACATACAGGGGAAAAAAAAAATCCAAAAGCTCTAGTCTGTCTTTCCAAATTCTTAGTAATTTGCCCTAGCCTCTTTCCAGCTACACATCAGACACATGCCTTCTAACCTCTGTACTTTGGCCAAACTGCTCCAGTCCAGAAGCCTCATAGCAAATATAGATTACAAGTAGAACACACTGGACTAAAAGTCCAAACTGAGTTCCAATCCCAACACAGTCATTAACTTTCATGGTACCTTTATATAAATCATTTATTCAACCATAATGTCCAGAGTGTTGAGATTCCTTGAAAAGCGTGTTAAAATCATTATTTTTACTAAAGTCAAAATGCTTTTGAATGACTTGATGTTTAAATTCTAGAACATAGTCTAGGTTCCCCCTGTATTGTCATCCATATTAATTTTTTCTCTTATGCTTTCCAAAGTAAGAAGAAGTTATAGCCAATGCCCACAGAATCACTCAAAACCTTAGAAAAATATAAGTATTCCTCTAATTTTAATACTACAAAAGGCAAGGTCATGTGCTACATATACTATTTTTTCTACCTTTATGTCTCTCTTTCACATTCTTCCCTAATATCCTCTCACCTTCCTGAAAGTGTTTAAATCCCCCCATCCTTCAAGACCCCCACCACCACCATAATACTAGAAATTCTTTCCAATGCCACAACCCGCCAGCCCACAATGAGCTTTCCCTCCCCCTGAATCTTTAATACTACTTGGGCCTATTCTTTGCTTCTTCAAAAGTCATACTGTGAATTCTCTCACAACTGTGTGAAATAGTGTGACTTATTTAAACCTACCTACTTCATACAGTGTTTAAGAGCTCCTTAGGGTAGCTCTCTGTCTCACCTACCTTGAGAAATACTTTATAGGGGATGAGGGGTAAACAGCTCTGGAGTGAACCTGGCTTTGGAGGCATGGCATAAATTTAACAGGAACATTATTTCATCATTATCATCATCTCCACCACCATCATCATACCTGAAATATACCAAGGTACAGCATAAAATGTATTTTATACCTACTATCCCACACAATCAGAAAATCAAAATTAGGAAGACCTTAGATGATTCCATTCCAGTGGTTCTCTTTGCCTGGAAGTCTTGATTCACTAGATGCAGGATGAAGCCTGAGAATGGCATTTCTAACAAGTTCTCAGGTGATACTGCTGCTGTTGATCTGGGGAATCACACGTCAGGAACCACTGACAGGGTCCAGTCCTACCAACCACTTGAGAAATTAAAAAAAAAAAAAGGAGGTGGGGAGACCCAGTGAGAGAAAGAGACCTGTCAAAGATTACCCAACAAATCAGTGATCAAGTTGTGGCTCCTGACTCCTAAGTCAGAGCTCTTTCTTCCTCACTGGGGCTAAACCTCCTCCCCTTCTTTCTTTTCTCCCAAGAGTACAGTGAAGATGAATTAAATGCTGTCTGGAAAAGCCCTTTGGGTTCTACAAAGCTAAGATGCTCATAACCAGGTGGCAGTGTTATAGCTCTACAGAGACATCTGATCCCAATTAGGCCTCCTCTCCTCTCAGCCTGGACTCTGATGTTTGGATGATCTCCTTTGCCCCCACCCCCTCCCAGCTGTGTCTGCAACAAAGCACCACCCTTGTTGGCCCTGAGCCATCTTGAGCCACTGTTACTAGCTGTGCCTTCCCTGAGGCTGTATGCATATGAAATGGTCTAGCTCAGCCAAGGGGGTTGTTGGGGGCAGGGGAGCTAGTTTTCTTCAAGCAGGGCCCCAGATGGGACTGAGGCTCAGGTTCCACCTATGACCTGAACCTACCTCCACTTCCAGGCCTAGGCAATAGCCCTCTGGAAACTACAGGCTATACACAGGTTCTGTTGGGGGTGGAGGATAGCTTATACTCACTCTCCCCACCGTATGCCTGGTCAATTGTAAGGGGGGGTGCAGTGCTGGGGTCACACCACAGATTATCCAGGAGTCAGAAGACTATGGCCCACAGGTTGCATTTTGTTCATAGCTTGTTTTTGTACTGCCTATGCATTAAGAATCCTTCCTCTTTTTTAAATAAACATTTTAATAGGATTTAGAAAAAGAAGTGGGAAGAGGTAGTGATGGCCGCAGCAACAGCAACAGTAACAGAGACAATAGTGGCCCACTAAGCCTAATATATTTACTATCTTTCCCTGTACGGCAAAAGTTGCTGACCCTTGGACTTCATACCATGGCAAGAGAATCCTCAAACTACACAATGTCAGAATTGATAGGACTTTGAGAGATCAGTTACCTAAAGATCAAACTGCATTCCTTGGTGCCCTAGGGTTCTAGAAGTAGCTCAAAGGATGACTCTGAAGTGACCTGAGCTTCTATTTCCTCCCATCCACCTAACTTGCTTTTCTCAGCAGAGAAGCCACGCCATTTTCATTTCTAAAATGAGCGTCTCTGATTTAAAATATAATGAAATCACCAGCGGTAACCAAAGCTCTTCATTTTATACATGTAAAAACTGAGGACCAGAAAAGGGAAGGGTCACATTCAAGATCACAAAGTTACTAAGAGACAGAGCCACAAGAGGAAATTTGATTTGCTGATTCCCCAGGTCAATGGTATTTACACATCAAAATCCTACAAATAAGTAGATAATGTAGGATACAATTATATCAATAGCAATTATCACTTGCATAAGATTTTCACTTTCCAAGTGTATTGTCATACTTGTCATTCAAATGGCACATAATAGCAGTACTTTACCAATTTCATTAAAACATACGCTTTAAGATAAACTATTCTAGAAGATAACACCATCCCATCCGGCCATTATATAGATAAGAAAACAGGCCCAGAACATATGGGTGACCTTACTCAAAGTTAATAAAGAAACAGTGGCCTAGCTTTTTTCCACTACCACACTAAGAAATCAAAATACCAATCTGGGGAAAAAAAAGCAAAGATGTTTCTTCCCAGGAGATGAGCCCAGTTTCCCCTACTTTCCAGCTCTTTGAAAGACCAGGAACTAATAAGTTTCACAGGACTCTTCTTTCTCTCTACACTTAAGTCTCTAATTTTCTCATCAGTTCTGATGGCTTATAATTCCATCTATTTGCCAAAGATTCTCAAATTTTATCTCCAGTCAAAACTGTTTTTGTAATCTCAGATTAATATATTCAATTGCTTATTCAACATCTCCATTCAGATGTCAAACAGACATCTAATATTCAACATGTTCAAAACTAAACTCCTTATCTCTCCCATCTTCCAAAAAAGGACCTACTATACTCACAGGAAAGAAGAACCAATAGCTTGAAGACCACTTGAACCAATGTAAAGAATAAAAGATATTGGCATAAATATTGATGAATGAGAGGTAGCCTATATAAGCCAAGTTCATTTTCATTAAGAAAGAAGCTATCCTTTAGCTGTTTCCTTTCCCCACCAGAACCTTCTTGGAGGTCACAAAAGCAATTAATCTCCAACAGCATGAAATTAAAAGCAAATGCAAAAGTTTTTTTATAGGATGTTTTGCTCCTTTTAAAGTGACTATGAAGGATGCTTGAAAAAAATGGAGGTGGACCAGCCTAGAGATTAATGATCTCTATTTATGAGTGAAGAAGACGGGTGAGAAATAGAGGAAGGAAGATATGAGAAGAGAGACACTATGAACACGAAGTGATTAGAAGGAAGCAAAGTGGGAATAAGTAGGTCTGAACCTTCACTCATCTTTAGGCTCAGACCCAAGGAAATCTCCAAAATATCTAAATAGGCTCTAAAGAAACAACTGTACCCTCCTCTTCTCTCAAAATCTCATTCTCATAATGACCATCTGCAAACATTCTGGCCCACATTGCAACTGCACTCTCTTTGTAACATAACAGACTCCTTGAGCTTTTACTCTTTTGGGAACTCTCTGGTCAGGATATGACCAGCTCAATGAGGCAGTATGGATGTGTAGAAAGTAGTGGGTTTGGAGTTAGAAGACCTGGGTTGCAGATTCAGATCATCTCTAAGTTTATGTGAGAACTACCCCTATCCCCAAATTAGGCCTGTTTGATCATATCACAAATAGAAGGGCACCTGGAATGTTCATCTATTTCCATGCCAGTAGGGAAGACTTCAGTCTCAGAGCCCACTATGGTTTTTTATCACTTTGCAGAAGCTGTGACCAGATTCTTGCACTCCATTCTAGCAAATATACAAAAAGATAAAACTCCTGTACAAACTAGTGCCTTCTGGAGAAAGTCTAGAAAGATGAGCCTATTAGTTAAGTCCCACTAACTTTTAGATAGGGAAACTGAGAATTAAGATCCAGAGAAGGAATATAATCTCACAGGGAAAGATCAAAGGGACAATTGGGACATGCTAAGGCCATAAAGGAACCTACTAGGGGAAAATCCTAAAATGATAGTCCAGGAGTCCTCTATGTCTAGTTCTACTTCTGTTGCTAACTAGCTGAGTAGCATTAAGCAATTCTCTTCATCATTTAGGTTTTTCAATTCTTCATCAGCAAAACAAATGAATTGATCTAGATATTGTAAGGACCTGCCCTTACTGCTGATGCTCTAGGAGAAGTGATTCTGTGCTGGGATCCTTTCTCTGAGCTTAAGCTCCTAATGTGGTTGGCCCCAAGGAAACTTATGACAGGATCAAGTATAATAAAGTTATAGGAAAAACTCTGGCCACCCCACCAAGAGAAGGGTCAGAGTCCTGCAGATATCCAGAAAACTACCCTTCTCCTCCTGACTGAACCATGTTTTCCTGGTGAACTCCTCATGAACTTTTACGACAAAGCTTGAAGTTTCATATCATTTTTGAGGGCTTCTCTGGTTCCCTAGAGCATAATTGATTGCATCTTCCTTTAGGCCATATTTACGCTTGGCATAAATGCTTACATAAATATTCATAATTCTGAATTAGCTTTTTTATATTTTTTTTTAGTTGTAGTTGGACACAATATCTTTATTTTATTTATTTATTTTTATGTGGTGCTGAGGATCAAACTCACGTCCTCGAACATGCTAGGTGAGTGCTCTACTTTTGAGCCACAACTCCAGCCCTGAATTAGTTTTTCATTTATAAAATGGGATAAAGAACAAGTTTTGAGAATTGTAGGAGATGAAAGTTTAAGTCTTACAGAGGCTTGAAAGCTAAACAGAGCGGCCTGAACCACATGAGGATACAACAGGGAGCCAGTGATAACTTTTTTGTGAGCCCACATGGCAAAACAGGTGTTTATTATGGTGATAATCAAGACATGAATATGGGAATGATGCTGAATTTCATGTGTCTGCCTATGTGTTGCAGAGATGAGAGAACTAAAGAGAACCCAGGGGTGACCTGGTATGACCCAGACCAAACTGCCAGATAAAATCCAAGTAAAGGATTAAAGACCATAGCAAGTGGCTCTCAAAGGGTCTCTGGAAAGCTCCATACAGGAACAGAGACCTGGCTGGGCAAGAGAGAAAGGGTTAGGGGTAGAAACTACTCCCAGATAGCAATGGGGTCTTTGGCTCATTTTGCTCTGGAACCATTTAGGAAATAAGAAGGAATGAGAACAGCTGGGTCTAAGCTCCAACCCACACTGTACTGTGGTCTACCTCAGGAGTCAGCTCAGGGTCGGCCCCTACACACACAGACCCCTGGCAGCCCTTGGTGCTTCCACACAGCAGGGGAAAACTAACCTTCCCAGCAGCCTATGCAAAGGCCAAGGAGCTGAGAGGCTCCTGAAGAAACAATTTAGAAGGTATAAGAGGGTGCAGGGTGCGGCCAGGAACAGTGACCAGCAAAAATTTTGGACTCCTGCTTCAAAGTGGGCTTGGCCTGGTCCTGCCAAACAAGGCAGAGAGAGGACCAGCTTGGTTTTGGCCTGACTTCAGAAGGGGCAATAAGTACCCACAAACAGCCGGCTATGAAAAAAAATATCTGCTCCCTCTGGAAAATCATGGCCTTTAGCACATTCCCCAGAATGACATAAACTAGGGAACAGTGCCAAAAATGTGACTTTCACGTTTCTGTAGCAACAGACGATTTCCTCTCCCCACTTGGCTTTTTTTCTTCTATGTATAAATAAAGGAGCCAGTCAATCGTTCAAAAAATATGAACATCTTAAGCACTTCCAGGTTTGCAAGTAGTAATTATTAATAGAAGCAAGTGACCATGTCTCTTAGAAATGTTATTTCACATATCCCCTTTCTGGTTCCTTAAAGGAGATTTATATATGCAGCCATGCTGAACTGAAATAATAAGAGTTGACAAAATGACCACACCAAAATGGATTTTTCCCCACTTGATTTATATCGCTAACCTTGCACATGAATGTTCCATTTGGTCTGCCCAAGACTCTTAAGCCTGGGGACAAGGGACTGGAGGTCACCCAGCCCATAGTGGCTAAGGATAGAATCCACCAGGGCAAAATAAGGAGGATGGAAACTTCAGGAGAGTCCAGCTATGTAAGTGGCTCACTGTTGTTCAGATTTAGCCAGAGGTCACCATAAAATCTAATGAGGAAAAAGCAATATTCATTGTCCAGTTTTTGCCTTCAACTTCTATCTTCTCATCATTTCATCCTTGACTAGTATGACCTTCTTTCTGAGCCATAGCATTCCTTTAAACTCTGGAAATTATATATGTCTTATCTCTTGACTACCTGAACTTGTCTTTTTCCTTTATCTCCACCATCCATTTACCTCAGCAGTCTTCCCCAAATGACAAAGATTTAGAAAGTTTGCTCAGCCTACAATAGCTCAAATCCAACTGTATCATAAATGACAAGTCCTTCAGTGGGAATTAGAACTGGGCTATACAGGAACTAAGGCCCCCAAATGATTCCTTGTTCTTAGGTTGTATGGGGTGGGGGCTGGGAGTCCTGATTAAGTTAGAAGTGAACGAGTTGTTCAGATGTTATGTGAACAGCCTGCTCTGCTGCTAAAAGGATGTTGCCTCTAGCTACTAGTTATCTAGATATCTAGATATCTAGCTGATGGAGGGCTGCCCCATTCCAGAAGGTGGCAATAGAGATGCTGAAATAGAGGTCTTTGTGATAGGAGAGTGGAGCAAATTTTCACTTAGGAACAGGTGGCTTTGCAGTCAGAAGTCAAACAGCCAAGAAATGCTAGCTAAGAGTTTGCATCAAGGATTGATATTAAGCAAACAAAGAGTCAAACTCAGCTGGTGCCAGCTTCCTGTACTTCAAGAGACAACTTAAAAGACTAGCTTTCTATTCTATGTTGATGAAGATGTGAGTTAGGTTGAAGAAGTGTAGGATGATCCCTCCAAAATCATATGAGAATCCAAAGAAATGTTAGAAGTCCTTGGGGGTTGCTAGCAGACCAAATGTAAAATGTACTGACTTTGTTGGGAGCCCATCAAAATGACCCATGGGGAGATAGTTTGGAACAAAACCTCAACCATGGCCTGATAAGATATATATTTTACAAATTTAGTTAAGGGATGGAATTTCCATGAATGTGCTGGGTTCAATCAGTCCCTGTTATAGTTTGGATATGATTTAAGTGTGTCTTTTCAAAGGTTCATGTGCTGGAAGCTTGGTCCCCAGTGTGGTGGAGTTGAGGTTGTAGAACTTTTAGGAGGGGAGGACTAGTGCAAGGAAATTAGGTCTTGGGGACATCGCCTTCAGAAGAGATTCATGCCAGTCTCACATAGTGAGTGTGCTCTTATGAGAATAGGTTGTTACAAAGTAAGGCCACCCCATGAACTTGGCCCCTTCTGCACATGGTCAATTCCCATTCCATTTCTCTGCCATACTGTGACATAGCCAATGGGATTTTCATCAAAGCTGAACAGATGGGGCCATCCAATCTTGAACTTTCAGCCTCCAAAACTGTGAGCTACATAAACCCATTTTCTTTATAAAGTTCATAGTCTCAGATATTTGTTACAGCAAGAAAAATTATATAAATACAGTCCCTTAAAATAAATCAAGCACTATATTTCAATGCTTATGTACATGGGTCTCTTAATCAAAAAGATCTGAGGATATGTTTCCTTGATGCATGTATCATCCTCCTTCACAGCCAGTTTTCTAATTTGTAAAATGGGAATAAAAATAGTACCAACTTAATAAGTTTTTGTAGACACTAAATAAAATAATATATTGCATATAAATCACTTTGTGTACTGGCTTGGTATGTAGTAAGCACCCAACACATAATAACTTATTATTATTACCTAAATAATTATATGTTGATTGAGTTACAAAATATATAAAGCTTGTCTTATTTGCACATGTAAAACATTACAAAGATCAATGTTGTGAATCTATATCCACAGTACCTGTATCTGATTTAGGAATGCCATCTCACAAGTCCACAAATAATACTGTGAGCCCTCAAAGGACCAACTTTGTGAAACTAGTAGCAGTGAAAGTTGATTGAACAAACCAAGGACAGTGACTGCACTATAGGTCTAGTAGTCATCATAGAGCAGGACTTCCTTTTTCTTTGTGATGAAAATTACCACCAGTGTTTAAGTAAGAAAAAATCATAGTAGAGGTTGAATGCTAAGGATTTGGTCATGGTCTACATTCAGTCATCAAGTTTTGGGTTTTTGTTTTTCCTAGTCCAGGATCTTCTAGAAACCAAACTCTCTCTTTCATCACCATCTTTTTATTCCACTTTAGTGGGTCATTTCAGTCAGTTTACAAGCAAATAACAGACCTTCTCATGACCCAGCTTCCTTCCTGAACCCAAATTCTCTACTCTTTATTAAAGAAAAAACTTCAAGATATTTTCTAGAGTCACTGTCTTCATTTACTTACCTATTTCTAAATTGAACACACTCTAATTGAGCTCATATTCCTAAAGTTTACCTGAAACTTCTTATCAATGTTACTAATGGCATCTATATTACTAATGTGTAGAAATCTCTGTGTCCTTACCTTGTATTAAGTACTAAGCAGCATTCAAACTGATGAATCACACTCTTTCTTGACATCACATTGACCTGGTCTCCTCCTACCTCACTGTCTCTCCTCATTTTCCCATACTAATTACTTTAACTCTGTTCCATCTCTAAATGTTGACATGTCCCAAGGCACCTCTATTTTCTATGTATCCTCTCTCATGAAAATTTTATGTGACTATTATGGTTTGGATATGAGGTGTGCCTCCAAAGCTTCTGTTAATGCAGCAATGTTCAAAATTATATTGATTCAATTTTGAGACATATAACCTAATTAATAAATTGATCCACTTGATGGATTAATAATTTGAATGGACTAATTCAGTGGTAACTGTTGGTACATAGGGCATAGTTGGAGGAAGTTAGGTAACTGGGGGTAAGCTCTTGGAGATTGTGTCTGGTCCCCTGACTCCTCCTCTATATTTATTTTTTTTATTGGTTGTTCAAAACATTATAATGCTCGTGATATATCATCTTTCATACATTTGACTCAATTGGGTTATGAACTCCCATTTTTACCCCAAATACAAATTGCAGAATCACATCAGTTACACATTCACAATTTTTACATAATGCCATATTAGTGACTGTTGTATCCTGCTGCCTTTCCTATCCCCTACTATCCCCCCTCCCCTCCCCTCCCATCTTCCCTCTCTACCTCCTCTGCTGTTGTTCGATTCTCTCCCTTGTTTCCCCCCCCCTTTGCCCTCACAACCTCTTATATGTAATTTTGTGTTACATTGAGGGTCTCCTATCATTTCCATATGCTTTCCCTTCTCTCTCCCTTTCTCTCCCCCCACTCGTCTCTGTTTAATGTTAATCTTCTTCTCGAGCTCTTCATCCCTACCCTGTCCTTGGTTACTCCCCTTATATCAAAGGAGTCATTTGGCATGGTGTTTTTTAAAGATTGACTAGCTTCAATTAGCATAATCTGCTCTAATGCCATCCATTTCCCTGCAAATTCTATGATTTTTGTCATTTTTTAGTGCTGTGTAATACTCCACTGTGTAATAGATGCCACATTTTTTTATCCATTCATCTATTGAAGGGCATCTAGGTTGGTTCCACAGTCTAGCTATTGTGAATTTTGCCACTATGATCATTGATGTAGCAGTATCCCTATAGTACGCTCTTTTAAGATCCTCAGGGAATAGTCCGAGAAGGGCAATAGCTGGGTCAAATGGTGGATCCATTCCCAGCTTTCCCAGGAATCTCCATACTGCTTTCCAAATTGACCTCACCAATTTGCAGTCCCACCAGCAGTGTATAAGTGTACCCTTTTCCCCACATCCTCGCCAACACTTATTGTTCTTTGACTTCATAATGGCTGCCAATCTTACTGGAGTGAGATGGTATCTTAGGGTGGTTTTAATTTGCATTTCTCTGACTGCTAGAGATGGTGAGAATTTTTCCATGTACTTATTGATTGATTGTATGTCCTCCTCTGTGAAGTGTCTGTTCAGGTCCTTGGCCCATTTGTTGACTGGGTTATTTGTTATCTTATTGTTTAATTTTTGGAGTTCTTTATATATTCTGGATATTAGGGTTCTATCTGAAGTGTAAGGAGTAAAAATTTGTTTCCATTATGTAGGCTCTCTATTTACCTCTCTTATTGTTTCTCTTGCTGAGGAAAAACTTTTTAGTTTAAGTAAGTCCCATTTGTTTATTCTTGTTATTGACTCTTGGGCTATGGGCGTCCTATTAAGTAATTTGGAGCCCGATCCCACAGTATGTAGATTGTAGCCAACTTTTTCTTCTATCAGATGCAGAGTCTCTGATTTGATATCAAGCTCCTTGATCCATTTTGAGTTAACTTTTGTGCATGGCGAGAGAAAGGGATTCAGTTTCATTTTGTTGCATATGGATTTTCAATTTTCCCAGCACCATTTGTTGAAGATGCTATCCTTCCTCCATTGTATGCTTTTAGCCCCTTTATCAAATATAAGAAAGTTGTACTTTTGTGGATTGGTTTCTGTGTCCTCTATTCTGTACCATTGGTCCACCTGCCTGTTTTGGTACCAGTACCACGCTGTTTTTGTTACTATTGCTTTGTACAGTTTGAACTCTGATATCGCTATACCTCCGGATTCACACTTCCTGCTTAGAATTGCTTTTGCTATTCTGGGTCTTTTGTTTTTCCATATGAATTTCATGATTGCTTTATCTATTTCTATAAGAAATGCCGTTGGGATTTTGATTGGCATCGCATTAAACCTGTAGAGAACTTTGGGTAATATTGCCATTTTGATGATGTTAGTTCTGTCTATCCATGAACAGGGTACATTTTTCCATCTTCTAAGATCTTCTTCTATCTTTCTCTTTAGGGTTCTATAGTTTTCATTGTATAAATCTTTCACCTCTTTTGTTAGGTTGATTCCCAAATATCTTATTTTCTTTGAGGATATTGTGAATGGAGTGGTTTTCCTCATTTCCATTTCAGAAGTTTTGTTGCTGATATACAGGAATGCTTTTGATTTATGTGTGTTGATTTTATATCCTGCCACTTTGCTGAATTCATTTATTAACTCTAGCAGTTTCTTTGTAGACCCTTTTGGGTCTGTTAAATATATTATCATGTCATCTGCAAATAGCGATAATTTAAGTTCTTCTTTTCCTATTTTTATGCCTTTAATTTCTTTTGTCTGTCTAATTGCTCTGGCTAGTATTTCAAGAACTAAATTGAATAGAAGTGGTGTTAGAGGGCATCCCTATCTTGTTCCAGATTTTAGAGGGAATGCCTTCAGTTTTTCTCCATTTAGGATGATTCTAGCCTGAGGTTTAGCATATATAGCTTTTACCATGTTGAGGTAAGTTCCTGTTATCCCTAGTTTTTCTAGTGTTTTGAACATAAAGGGATGCTGTACTTTGTCAAATGCTTTTTCTGAATCTATCGAGATGATCATATGGTTCTTGTCTGTAAGTCTATTGACATGGTGGATTACATTTATTGATTTCCATATACTGAACCAGCCTTGCATCCCAGGGATGAATCCGACAAAGAAGGACACTATATACTGTTAAAAGGAACCATCCACCATCAAGACATAACAATTAACAATTTGTATGCACCAAACAATGGTGCTGCAACGTTCATAAAACAAATTCTCCTCAAGTTCAAGAGTCAAATAGACCACAACACAATAATTATGGGGGACTTCAACACACTGCTCTTGCCATTGGACAGATCCTCTAGACAAAAGCTGAACAAAGAAAAATAAAATTCAATAATGCAATCAATAACCTAGACTTAACCAACATATATAGAATATATCAACCATCATCAAGTAGATACACGTTCTTCTCAGCAGCACATGGATCCTACTCAAAGACAGACCATATATTATGCCATAGGGCGACTCTCAGTAAATATAAAGGTGTGGAGATAATACCATGCACCATATCTGATCATAATGGAATGAAACTGGAAATCAATGATAAAAGAAGGAAGGAAAAATCCTACATCACATGGAAAATGAACAATATGTTACTGAATGATCAATGGGTTACAGAAGACATAAAGGAGGAGATAAAAAAATTCTTAGAGACAAATGACAATACAGACACAACATACCGGACACAATGAAAGCAGTTTTAAGAGGGAAATTCATTTCCTGGAGTTCTTTCCTCAAAAAAAAGAAAAAAACAACAAATAAATGAACTCACACTACACCTCAAAAACCTAGAAAAGGAAGAGCAAAACAACAGCAAATGTAGTAGAAGACAAGAAATAATTGAAATTAGAGCAGAAATCAACAAAATTGAAACAAAAAAATTGAAAAAATTGAAAAAACTAAAGTTGGTTCTTTGAAAAAATAAATAAGATCGACAGGCCTTTAGACATGCTAATGAAGAGAAGAAGAGAGAGAACTCAAATTACTAACATACGAGATGAAAAAGGCAATATCACAACAGACACTACAGAAATACAGAAGATAATTAGAAAGTATTTTGAAACCCTTTATTCCAATAAAATAGAAGATAATGAAGATATCGATAAATTTCTTAATTCATACAATCTGTCCAGATTGAGTCAGGAAAACACACACAATTTAAACAGACCAATAACAAAAGAAGAAATAGAAGAAGCCATCAAAAGACTACCAACCAAGAAAAGCCCTGGACCGGATGGGTATACAGCGGAGTTCTACAAAACCTTCAAAGAAGAATTAATACCAATACTTTTCAAGCTATTTCAAGAAATAGAAAAAGAAGGAGTTCTTCCAAATTCATTCTAAGAGGCCAACATCACCCTGATCCCGAAACCAGACAAAGACACTTCAAGAAAGAAAACTACAGACCAATATCTCTAATGAACTTGGATGCAAAAATTCTCAATAAAATCCTGGCGAATTGAATACAAAAGCATATCAAAAAAATTGTGCATCATGATCAAGTAGGATTCACCCCCTCTATATTTCTCTTTCTCTCTCTCTCTCTCTCTCTCTCTCTCTCTCTCTCTCTCTCTCTCTCTCTCTCTCCACTCCCTCCATCCCCACCCTTCTTGGCCACCATGAGTGGAGCAGATTTCATCTGCCACACTCTTCTACCATGATGTTCTGCTTCATCTTGGGTCCAGAACAATAGAGTTGACTAAACATGGATTGAAACTCAGAACCCATGAGCCTAAACTAAATGTTTCCTCCTCTAAGTTGTTCTTGTCAGGTATTTTTGTCACAGTGATTAAAAGTTTAATAACACATTGACCCACTGGTTTTACACAGACCATCTATAAATGGATGAGTCCCACATTTTAGCTATATTCCTCAACCCCAGACTTGTATATTCAATTACTTAATTGACCACAACACTTACCTGTTCAGTAGGCATCTCAGATTTAATGGATCCAAGACAGAACTCCTGATCCACACACACCCACAGAACTTTGCCCCTCCAGTCATTTGCACCTTAAGAAATAAGACAGAAAAGAGAGTCATTCTTAATTCTTTTTTCCCCATAGCCCTGCATTCCAATCCATTCTGTTTCTCCATTAATTCTTCCTTGAGAACATCCCCCAAATACATGCACTTCCTGCCATATCAAGTAATAAAACTTTATTCCAATTATTTTTTGTGTAGATTATCACAGCAGCCTCTTAACAGCTCTTCCTGCATACATTCTTGCCCCTTTATGGTCTACCTTCTAAGATCAGACCGAGTAATTCTTTTAAAATAAAGTTTGATCATTGGGTATCCCTGCTTAAAAGACTTCAATGGCTAACTATTAGTATCAAAATAAAATAACATTTTAACACAAACAACTAGACCCTATATGAGCTGTCCCTACCCATTCCATCTCATACCACTCCTTTGCCCCCTATGCTTTTGCAATGCCAGGCTTTCTCTCCTACTGATGTGTCACACTCCTAGTTGCTTCCTCTGTCTATAAATGTTCTTCATCAAAATTTTACTTGTCTGAGTTCCTTAAGAACTCATCTTAATGTCACCTAGTTACTCTATATCATATAACCTCAGTTTATTTTACCTTAACAGTGATCATTATATCTAACATTTTCTTCTTTATTAGTTTTCTTCCATGCCAAACTAGACTGTAAGCTCTACAAGAATAAGGACATTGTTGATCTTGCTTAAATCTGTATTTCCTACCACTAGAATAGTGCTTAAAAGTTAATAAGCTCCATGAAGGTAGAATTTTTTTATATTCATAATTGTATCTCCATGTCCTATAATAGTGCTTGGCATGAAATAAGTACTCAATAACTATTCACAAGTGAATAAGAAAATCCTATACCTATTTGTTAGATGGATCCCTGTCTAGTCTAAGACAAACCAAGTTTTCATTCAGATCAACCATTTGTCTTGAGTACAACAACACAAAAAATGTGGGCATTTAAATGTTCATATGGGTTAAAAAGAAAGCAATTCCCTGGGCTTCATTCATTCTGTGCCTTTATCATCAATGCTCTTCTGATTAGAAACTAGGACCTATGTCCTAGTCTCTTTCTAGAAGTTCTGGAATCAAGCCTTCACATTGAGCTATCACTCCAACCATGGACACTATTGTTGACCATTTCAGAAGAACTGGTCCATGTTTTCCCTGGAAGTACTAATTCCTAAAGGATGTACTCAATACAAATGAGGATACCACTTCCATCAGCACTCTTATGAATTTGCCGATGATATGAATGCTCATTCCATTTCTGGATAAGTGGAGGACTAAATACTCTTTCCCTACCTTCATCTCCTTCTAAAACCCCAATTAAACAATGGTATGTGATTTTTTTTTAGTAAGTCAGGTTTTAAGAACTCCAAATGAAGAATTTGAGTCATCCACAAAGAAATATCATGTATTGACATTGGGGATTTCTCAACTAAATAGCTTAAGTTAGAATATTCAATGGTGAAGCCCATAGATTTTATACCCAACCACCTAAACAAAGCTTCCAACAATTTCTTTTAATGTTTCTCTCTTAAATATGTGCAGAAATCCATAGAGCACTAGATATCTAAGAAAATCTTGTAATAAATATGCAAGGGATAAGAAACATGAACATCCAACTTTTCCTATTGTTGATTTAGGAAGCATATGAAATATAGGGAGACAAAAACATCAATAAAACCACAATAAATATTCTCAAAGAAATATGAGGTTTTGGGGCTGGGGTTGTAGCTCAGTGGTAGAGGGCTCACTCAGCATGTGCAGGGCACTGGGTTCTATCCTCAGTACCACATAAAAATAAAATAAAGGTATTGTATCCAACTAAAACAAAATATTTTTTAAAAACTTTTAAAAAGAGAAATGTTAGGGTTTTTTTAAATCCAGCAACCAAGAACTGGAAGCTACTAAAAAAGAAATATTAGGAAATTTTAAATTACTCTTAGAAATTAAAACTAAGAGAAAATAATAGAAATTCCCACAGAACAGTTGAATGATAAAATTCAGGAAATCATTCAGCTACTAAGAGCAAAGAAAGAGATAGAAAATAGAACAGAAAAATGAAAGAAAATCAGAATTGTCCCAGAATTACAACATCCATTTTGGGAAAAGAAAAGAGAGAAAAAAAGGAGAATTAAATCCTCACTGAAGTAGGGGATAGGAAAGGTAGCAGAATACAACAGTCACTAATATGCCATTATGTAAAAATGTGAGTATGTAACAGAAGTGAGTCTGTATTATGTATTTGGGGAGTTCAAAACCCAATTGAGTCGAATGTATGAAAGATGATATGTCTTGAGCTCTGTAATGTTTTGAACAACCAATAAAAAATAAATAAATAAATAAATAAATAAATCCTCACTGAAATAGGTTTTTTAAAAAAATTCCCAGAAGTAATAAATATGAGTTTGTGTGCTGAAAGGGATATGAGTGACCAGCACAAATAGGTAAAAATAGACCCAAATAAGGTATATCACCATGAATCTTCATAATATTGAATACAAAGAGAAGATCTCATGAACTTCTAGACAGAAGTTCATGGACTTGTCAATAATGACCCCTTGGAAGCTAAGAAAAAAATTAGAAATATGCCCTAAAATTATTTCCAACTTAAAACTCTATCACTAGACAAAGAGTCAACTGAGTGTGAGGGCAGACTAAAACTTTTTTTTCAGAAACTAACAAACAAAAAGTACATAAATATATACTTTCTATGTCCCCTTTCTCAACAAACCACTGAAGGATGAACTCAATCAAAATAAGAAAGAAAATACAGGATTCAAAAAACAGAGGAATTAATAAAAGAGTATGCATAATACTCAAGATGGTAGTAAATAGAAATCACAATACAAGAGATAAACATCAGGCTCAGGAAAAACTTCTCCATACTGAAGCAAGATAGAACTCTAGAGGAGAGACTTGTTCAAGGAGGCAACATTATTATGATTCTGAATATATTTAAAGGAGATTTATACAACTGAGGGAGAGTGGAGATAAACTGGGAAACTAAGTAAACAAAACAAAACAGAAAAATGGGCTGGGGATGTGACTAAGTGGTACAGCACTTGCCTGGCATGCATGAGCTCAGGGGTCTGATCCCAGCACCATAAGAATAAAAAGAATAAATGTTTCATATGCTTGAAAATAAAATTTTAAGGAGCTTAAAGAGTTAAAAAACAAAGCGTATTAAAAATCAATTCCCTGGTTTTCCATTTTATATCCCCAAAAGACAATAATTTCTACCTTTTAAAATCAAATTCCTAGGTATTTATGTCTGGATATTTAAAGAATATTCTATACTGCTACTTCTTGATTTTTTTCAATTTTAGCCATTGTCTTTTTGACTTCCTGCAATAGAAAGTGAGACTTATACCCTTTTTTCACCCCATATATGTATATCTCAAGCTCATCTGTACATCTGCACTCCTTCATTCTACTAATATACAATGAGTAACCATTATGACCAAGTAAACTTATTCATATGTGCCATGATTATACTCTGAATACTTTTTCCATGTAAATTTTTGTTTTTATCATTTATAATTATAAACTAAATTTAAATATGATATGACCCCTGTGGCTGAGACTCTGTAAAGGTATTTAAAATCCAGTCATTGAAGAAATTCAGTGGTCAAATCTATAGCAGGGGTTTATTCTTCTATTACCCCCATCAATGCTCAAGCACCCTAATAGAGACTATAACTATTAGATAGCAAAACCCATCATATTCCTTTAATCCCTGACATACAAGAAAAGTTCCAAGTAGCTATAATATAATTCAAGATGGGCTTCTTGGTAGACATAAATCTAGTTTGAATTTAAAAGTACAATGAGTAAATAAGCTTTCTCATTGAGATTTCAGACCTCACGAATATAAAGTATTAAGACTGAGTAATATGCATTCAATTTTCTAATAATGAGTGGCATTTTCCTATATCTTCATTACCCACCTGGCTGATATCTAGGTATTTATTAATTTATTAGATGCAACTCAGCCAAACTCACATATCCACCATATTCACATACATTTATTGAGTGCCTATTCTGTGCTTGGAGCAAAATAGGAAGTAAAAGTACAAAGATAATGATGCAATGTACAGAAGAGAGTTGCAAACACAAAGAAAAAACAGAGATAACAATCAAAGGATACAAACTTCTGCTATAACATGAATAAGTACTGAGGATCTAATGTATAGATGGTAGATCTAGTTAATAGTTGTATACCCGAAATCTGCAAAAACAGTAGATCTTAAGGGTTCTTACCACAAGTAAATAGTACCTTTGAGGTAATACATGTGTTAATCAGCTTGATTGTGGTAATCATTTTAGGATCCATGTATATCAAATCATCATATTGTATATCTTAAATATAAACCATTTTTGTCAATTGTATACTTCAATAAGGCTAGAAGACAATTACAAGAAAAAAAGTGTAATTAGTTGTGCCAGATAGCTTCCATTTGTTTCCACCTATTTACCCTTTACCATAATCCGTCATGCTCTGAACTCTGGAAGGCTGACCTACACAGAGGTACCAATGGCCTCTCTTGCCCTCTATCTTTTGAACATGCTTAGTGAATGTGGGAAAATGGCAAGAGTCTTAAGGGCAAGAGAGATGAACTCAGGAAATTTATTTCCCTGGATCCCTTAATTCAGGGTAGCCACTGGCTTGCTACATCTCTCAACCAAAGGTCTTGGCTTATATTAGTCAGATTTATGTTGCTGTGACCAAAATTACCTGACAAAAATTTCTGAGAGGAGGAAAAGTTTATTTTGGCTCATGGTTTCAGAGGTTCCATTCATGGTCAATTTATTCCATCCCTCTAGGTCTAAACTAATGCAGAACATAATGGCAGAGGATAGCTGCCGAGCTCATTATAGGTGGGAAGTGGGTTAGAGGGGAGAATGTGTGTTTAAGAGGTTGCAAGGAAGATGGCATACTACCAGTGACCCAACTCCTCCAGCCACACCTCCACCTGTCTATAGTTATCAGTCCACTCAAACTAGGATGAACTGACTAGGTTACAGCTCTCATAATCTAACTTCTGAATCTTCCTGCATTAAAACAGAAGCTTTTGAAGACACCTCATATCCAAAGTACAACATGTCTCCTATCAGTCAATTCTATTCACATATCCTTCTTGGTATCCCTTTCAGGAACAGTAATAGCAATACACCCAATTGCTATTAGATCTGTGGTACTATACTATCTATCTTTGTGGATTTTCTAATTCTTACTCATATCTTTGTACATAGTGCTGATAATAAACTCTTTAAATATCTGATATGTCTTATCAGTTTCCTGCAAGGACTCTGATAAGGTGAGATCAGTAAAGGCTCAGAGGAGGGAACTATTTAAGCATTTAAGAACTTTACATAGAGGAATGCTTAAATAGAGTCTTAATAAATGAATAAGTATTTTCCAGAAAGACTGAAAAATGAGAGAACAAACTAGGTGTGCAAATCCAGGTAAGTAAAATAATAAAGGTATAACAGAGTTTGGCATCGGACACAGTTGGAGAATTATAAGGTCTTCAGTGTGATTAAAACTTACAGTTTGAGGGCAGGGATTGAAATAAGATAAAGTAGAACAAGATGATTTTTTCCATGTCTTCTATGTATGAACAATCAACCATATACTGATATACTTGGTTTGCAGGGAGTATATACAACACAAAGTCATCCTTGGTCAAATATATATGCCCTAATACTGTTAGCTGGGACTTTGGCCTCATGTTTCCATATATTCCCTAATCCAATGAGCTGGGATAAATCTACCAAAAAAAAAAAAAAAACCTCAAGAGAACTTAGGCTCTTCAGAGCACCTGAAACCTGTCTGATAGAGATTGAGAATGAAATAAAATCATAAAGTGCTCATGTTTCATACATATTTGGGGACATGATTTCTCTGTGAGAATAAAGAATCAATATGAAAATGGGATAAGATTTGACTTATTGAATTTTAAAGTGTCAAAAGGATGTGAGAAAGATGGCAAAATAGTAGTTTTCTACCATCATCTCCATACAGAAATATCAATTTTGACAACCACTCACAGACAAGAGTACCCATGTGGAAGTCTGGGAGTCTAATGAGGAAATTCCAGCATACCTGAGCATCGATACATTGAATAGGACAAGAAAAACAATTTCATTTTATCAAGGAGGTACACTTCAGTGCCAAGAGAGAATTCCGTGGACCACAATATCTCCCACAGGGGAAAGAGAGAGCACAGTTGAAAGAACGACCGAACAAGGCTCATTAAATGGGAGAAGTACCCATTTATTGAGGAACAGCTTTGCACATTTATAGAGCCGGGGGCGGTTCAACAGAGCAGGGTATTGGCACAGGGCACTTTCTGATTGGTGGGTAAGGATCATGAGGGTCAGCAGGGCTCACCATTGGGCAGCTCTTCCTGCTGCTGTCTCAGGGCATGGGGAAGTTAGTACCGGAAGAGAAGTGTGGTTGGCACCATCTTTGGAGTCGGGGCGACTCCCAACAATGGTGAGTGATAGTTTGGTTTCACAGCCATGTTGGATGCTGCCCACCACATTACTGCCCCACCCCAAATACTCAGAGTATCAGCACAGCTTAGCAGTTGGGAGATGCCAGGATCAGGAAAGACAAATGTGGAATCAAAGCAACCAGGGCTCAGAACTCAACAATGGGTCACAAATTCTGCTAATTATTTTGTGAACTTCATCAGGAAACCTGACCACTAGCTGCTTGGAATCCCTTACCTATTCATTCCCCTCAACTGACTGGTGGGTACCCACATTGTTCCCTATACCTCACTTCTGCCCTATGGCCAGTTCCCTGCACCTTACCCCAATGACAGTAAGTATGAGGCTCTGAAGAATGCTCACAGATATAAACACCCAGCCCAACTCTACAGGATTGTGAGCAGGCACACAAATTTAAGCATTTAGGTGAACTACTCTAGAGAAAACAAATGATAATTTCTCAGCATGTGGTTTGTTTTGAGAAATAGATAGAAGGCACCTAATTTTAAGAATTCCCTAGCCAGGATGAAACAAGAGGTATGGATCAGGCATGTATGGGGAGCTAAAGCATCCCAATCAGGTTCACTGGGAAAGCCATTTGGCTCCCAAAATCAGTCAGTAAAAACTGGCATTGGTGCTGCTTCTTCAAATGTGAATAAAGTGATATAATACTTCAATAAACACAAAAATATTTAGAAACCATGATACCACCAAAATAATATAATAATATTCTAACTGACAACCCCTAAAGAAACAGAGTTCTACAAACTGCATGACTTTTTTTTTCAAATAATCGGTTTAAGAACACTAAAAAAAATAAATAAATAAATAAATAAATAAATAAATAAATAAAACATGGACAACTCAACAAATTCGGGGAAACAATACACGAACAAAATAAGAAGATTGACAAGAGAAATCATTTTAAGAAACAGATTCTGGAGCTGAAAAACATAATGAATGAAATAAAATGCAAAATTGAGTAAAAGCAGCACAGTTAGTTAAGTAGAAGAAAGAATCTATAAACTTGAGAACAGGTATTTTGGTGTTTTGATCCATGTTTTACAGTATAGACAATGGTTAAGTATACAGAGAAACAAGAATAGAATGTGTGTGTGGAGGGAGGGAGGGAGAGAGAAAGAGAGAGAGAGAGAGAGAGAGAGAGAGAGAGAGAGAGAGAGAGAGAGAGAGAGAGAGACCAATGAGCAATCCATTCTATCTTCCCTATAGCCCAGACCAGTGTTTTTCAGTGTGGGTTCCTAGCACCAACAGAATCAGCTTCACATCAGAACTTGAGAGGTGTAAATTCCCAGGCTTTCTCAGACCTACTAAATCAGAAACTCTCGAGTTGGCAACTGGAAATCTGTGTTTTAACAAACCTTCTAGGTGATTCTTGAGTGATGCACACTCAAGTGTGAAAACCGCTGGCCCAGGTAAATAGAGGATTTAAAGTTCAAGTATGGTCCAGCTCAGTTCAACAGAGTACAACAAAAAAATTATGATTTATACAGAAGCAAAGCACTAGTTATAAAGTGTGTGTTTGCCTCCAGTGTCCCTGCGTATACTCCACAGGATGTTACAGGATGAATTCAAAGTCTAAGAAGTCCCAACTTGGCCACCTTGATTAATGGGATTGCTGAACAGTGTAGGCCTTGCTGAAATGGTAACTTTCTAGAGCACTAATATACAGGATTGTATGATTTTTTTTTTAAGAGCATGCAGCTCTGGTTCCAGATTATTCCAATGATCCCTCAAAGACAAGTAAGCCATTCAGGTTCTAAAGGAAACCTCCAGATGTTTTAAATGTACACTCTACATCTTGGATGGAAAAATATCTCTCCAAGCACAGCATTATAATCTGAATGCATGTGTTCTCAGTCTTCCTTTCATCATATTTACATAATATATTCCACTTTCCAGTGTAACATTGTCAAAGAAGGATTTAGGATATGTAAGAACAGCAGGCACAAAATATTATTTTCTGGGGATTGCAAATAAAACTGTCAACAAAGAATATCAGGCAATATTTTGTCCATTGTTCCTAGAGTGGGGAACCTTTGCCTCACTAACATGAGCAGAAATTTGCCCACTGTCATCTATCCCACTTGACTTTTGGTACTCAATGCCAGGCTGCCAAAGTAAGACAACCTCAACAAGGCTACCCAAAGGAATACAAGAGTTATGACACCATGGAAATTCAAGGGCCTTTCTTTGTAAAAATAAATAAGACCCCCTCAATTGTACTGCAACATTCTGGAGAAGGAAATAAGGAACTTTTTCACTAATAATGACAAATAAAGGATTTCAATGATGCATGTAGTTCTCAGGTTGGAAATTGAATATATATATATATATATATATATATATATATATATATATATATATTTTAAATCTAGAAACTTTACTCTTCTTTAAAAATTCAGATTGAATTTTGATTTAATTCTTCTGCTTCAAAAAATAGATAAGCAAAATGAGACCTCTTTGATTTGCAAATGCATATGTTACAGTTTCACTACCATGACATGTTTATTAAATAAAATTTTATGTTCCCGGTCCCTAGAATGAAAAGTGAATGACTTGCATACTTTAGATTTTTTTTTGCTCTTAAAAAGTAAAAACTAAGCTAGACACAGTGGCACATGTCTATAATCCCAGCAGCTTGGGAGGCTAAGGCAGGAGGATCACAAGTTCAAGGCCAGCCTTAGCAATTTAGCCAGGCCCTAAGCAATTTAGTAAGACCCTGTCTCAAAGTGGAAAAGAAAAGACTGAGGACATAGCTCAGTGCTAGAGTACCTCTGTGTTCAATCCCTAGCACTAAATAAGTATTTTAAATAATTAATAAAATTAAATTAAATTTCCTTTTCATGAATATTGATTTTTTAAATATTTTTTAAGTTGTAGATGGACTATACCTTTATTTATTTAATTACTTTTATTTGGAGCTGAGCACCAAACCCAGTGCCTCACATGTGCTAGGCAAGTGCTCTACCACTGAGGTATACCCCCAGCCCATGAATATTGATTTTTATAGATATTTTTTGTTCTGCATCTCTTTCTTCATGGCAACAATATTTGACATACAAATATTTCTCCACCTCTGCTCTAAATGGACCAAAGTCCACAGAGTGTGTTTGCTTACAATCTGTAACAAGCAAAAATGAAGTCAGAGGAAAACGTATGGAGAAAAAACAAGTAAGCATCTCATTCTTATGTTTGGTTGAGAAAATACTACAGGACACATTGTATAGTAGGAAGACTATGGCACCAAGAGTTAGGTGACGTGCGTTCCAGTCCCAGTTCTATCACTAATTAGCTGTATCACTTGATAAAGGGTACTTCTTTCCTGCTTATATGCCTTACTTTTCTCATCTTCAAAAAGGACATGGAGGTGGGCAGAGAATGGAAGAAAAAGCAAGACGAGGAGAGATTGGACTAGGTGATCTCTCAGGCCAAGCTCTAATGTTATTTGAGGTCCCAGATGTTAATGAAGCAGAAGAAAAAGAAAGTTTAGCTTAAATATGCCAGGAGCACTCCAGAAAAAGAAGAAAGAACTCACAGCCCAGCTTGGTGCATTAGCAAGTCCAAAGTAACATCCTAAAACCTTACTGCTATCCATTTTCATAAAGTAATCAGACATGCCACCCAGTTAACCTTGGCAAAGTCAAGGAGAATTTAGCAGTGACATTTTCCAAGCTCTATTACCTGTGTGTTTTCTATTGAATATTTCACTGCCAAATCCAACAGGAATTGCCTCTAATACAACAACATGGGCTGGCCAGGATTTCTCAAAGGGAATTAGCACATTATCTCCTTTGCAGTCAATCTGCCAAGATTCCTCTCTCAACTCTGTAGTTCAACAGTTCCTGTGTCAGTCCCTGCCCAGAACTGGGTGGCCCACGTGCCAGTCAACGTGACCTATTTACTTGCCCTGCCCTCCTTCTCAATCAGAGACCATAAATCTCTTAAATTCCTGGATAAAGAGATCAACGTGCAGTTTGAATGAAAGTGGTTCCACCCTTTGCTACCACAGAAACAGGTGGGTAGAAAGAAAACTTTCATATATAAAAATTTAGTTGGGGGTTGAGAGACAAGCAGTATTGGGGTCAAGGAAAGGACATAGA
The DNA here is from genome assembly GCF_052094955.1 of Ictidomys tridecemlineatus. Lineage (NCBI taxonomy): Eukaryota > Metazoa > Chordata > Mammalia > Rodentia > Sciuridae > Ictidomys > Ictidomys tridecemlineatus. Next base: position 78,513,724 of record NC_135493.1, read on the forward strand.
CCCTTACATTCCTGGACTAACTCTCCTTCTGGTTTGGCTCTCAGTCTCATATTCTAGGGGCATATCAAATGTGTGGTCCTGGTAGTTAGGATTCTGAATTGTGTATATGTATGTAAACATGGTATGGGCATCAGGGGAGGGAATGAGCAAGCCTTTAAGGTGTGCATGCAGCCAAAATTCATCCTCTAAGTCTCAAATAAAACTGTTTCCAAGATGAAGTCAAGGAGATGAGCCTGGAATGCAGATGGAATAGAGACTAACTTTTCAAGGAGGCTTCACATGGACTGAGCAGAGCCAAGAAGACGACAAGCAGTTTAGTCACAGAAGACCATAGAAGTAAGCACAGGGATCTGGAAAGGACATGATTGGCTAGAAAGTTGTAGATTAGAAAGTATCCAGAAAAAGGAAAAAAAATGCTTACAAAATAGTATCAGGTCTCTAGTTCTGAATGAGATGGAGCAAATGCACTCTTCTATATTCTACCCACTAATATAACTAAAATCTCTGGAAACTATACATAAAAAAGCATGAGAAGATTCTGAAAAGTAGAAAGAGGACTGGCCAGAGATTGTGGGCTTTGAGAAATGCCACAGTCATAAATTCCTTGAATATTCTTTATGCCTCATATACCCTATATTAGATATTGGGGAAGTCAACCTAGAAATACCTATGGGTGCAAACAAACTAACTAAAAAAAAAAAAAAAGAGCCTGCACTTTCTAACCAAAAGCTCGAATAAGGATAATCTAGCAAAACAGAAACCTTTTATAAAATAGCTGCTCTCCTCCTGCCAAATACCACAGGGAAAAACACTGACCCAAACCCTACTCCAGTCATCAAAAGCATAGTGGGGAACTTGGATTTTCACTTTTGCCCCCATTTAAAATAAGGCACACCATCTTTTTACCAGATGATGGCAGACAAGGCCAAGTATGAACTGAGGACTTGTATCCTTGACCAATAGTAAAGAATATGCCTCAGTAATATCACTGGAGACCACCTGGGAACAGCAACGAATTGATCACCCACCTTCTACCCAAGGTAGTATCATCAGAGATGTAGTGGAGAGCTTAAATTTCTATACCTATCTAGAATCAATGAGGTACTACTTTCCATTGTGATTTCATTAGAGGCTTAGTGGGGAATGTGTGTTTCTACCCTCACAGTGCAATAAGGAGCAACGGCATTCCCTTACCCTGTCAGCAAGCCTGCTAAAACACAAGATTTAAATAAGATACAGAGTACACAACATAATACACAAAATGTCATGATATGATACAAAACCACTGTTCAGAACAGAGAAGTATCAGCTTGAAAGAGAAAAGATGATCAAAAAAACCAAGATAATAAAATGTTAAAAATAGCTAGCTTAATAAACATGCTTCAATGTACATTACAAATGTGCTTAAAACAAATGAAAAAACTACACTCACTACACTCAACAACAGAATACACACCCTTTTAAAATGTCTCTAGAGCATATACCAAGACAGATCAAATTCTGGGTCAAAACAAATATCAATGATTCAAAAGAACTGAAATCAGGGCTAGGGTTGTGGCTCAGTGGCAGAGCACTTGCCTAGCATGTGTGAGGCACTGGGTTCGATTCTCAGCACCACATAAAAATAATAAAAAATAAAGGTCCAGTAATAACTAAAAAAATACTTGAAAAAAAGAACTGAAATCATAGTGTGTTCTTTGACTACAATAGAATCATCAGGCAATCAATAACAGAAAGGCAACAGGAAATTTTCTAAAACCTTGGAAACTAAACATACTTTTAAATAATTGTCAGGCCAAGTAATATAACTAAAGATCAATCAAATAAAGGCTAAGAGAGAAGTCTGAATAACTAAATCTTGCGTTAGAAAAGAAGAAAAGTCTCAATACTATAAGCAACCCATTTTAGGAAATTAGAAAAATAGACAAAATAAATCCAAAACAATATGAATAAAGTAGTGAAATAATCAGGATAAGAGAAAAATCAATGAAACTGAAACAAAAAAAATTTTAATCAATGAAGCAAAAAGTTTGAACTGGGCATGATAGCACATGCCATAATTCCAACAATTCAGGAGGCTGAGGCAAGGGGATCACAAGTTCAAGGCCAGCCTCAGCAATTTAGCACTGCCCTAAACAACTTATTTGATACCTTGTCTCAAAATAAAAAAAAATTAAAAGGACTGGAATATGGCTCAATGATTAAGCACCCCTGGGTTCAATTCCCATTCCAAAAAGAAAAAAACAAAGTTGGTTCTTTGAAAATGTCAGTGAAATTGACAAACTTCTAGCATAAATGACAACAATAAAGAGAGAATACACAAATTAACTTAGACAAAAGGACCACTTTCTCGTAAAAATAAAAGCACAACTCACATAATGTGAAATACACTATATATGAAAGGTATTGAATAGCCCTATACATGAAAGATATTGTATTTACAGTTTTTTTTTTTATTTCCTGAAAAAAAAAAAACCCAGGCTTGGCTTCACTGGAGAATTCTACTAAATGTGTGAAGAAGAACTAACACCAATTATACATAATCTTTTCCATAAAATAGAAGAAGAAGGAATACTTCAAAATTAATTTTATGAGTCCAACATTACTCTGATACCAAAAAAGAAGAGAGCTACAGAAATATGTCTTATGAGTTTAGATGCAAAAATTTTTAACAAAATAATAGCAAATAGAATTCAGCATATAAAGAAAAGGTATCTACTGTGATCAAATAAGGTTTATTCTACAGGTGCAATGATGGTTTAATCTGTGAAAATCAATGTAATTCACAAATAGGATAAAGAAGAAAAATTACATAATCATATCAATTGATAACATAAGATGTATTTGACAAAATTCAACACCCATTCCTGATAAAAATGTTCAATGAATTAAGAAGGCAACTGCCTCAACTTGATCAATAACATTCACATAAAACCTATAGCTAACATGACTTAATGATAAAAGATTAAACGTTTTCCTCCTGAGATTGAGAATAAAAAAAGGGATGCCTATTCTCACCATTATTATTCAACATGGCGAAAAAAAAAAAAAAAAAACTCTTGCCAGTGCAGTAAGTCAAGGAAAGGGAACAAAAGGCACACATATTAAAAAAGAAGAAACTGAACTGTACCTATTTACAGATGACATAATGGTGTATATAGAAAATTCTAAAGAATATACCAAAAACTTCTGCAACTAATAAATGAGTTTAGAAACTTTGCAGAATGAAAATAAGCATTCAAAATTATTTGTACTTCTATATATAGCAATGAATGCAAAGAAAACAAATTTTAAAATGCAACATAATTTAAAATCATTCAAAATGCAGAGGTACAAAACTAACCAAACTCATAAGAATTTTTATGCTAAAAACTACAGAACACTAAGGAAAGAAATAAAAAAACATATAAATAAATGGAGAGACTATGTTTGTGGGTTGGATGACTCAACATAGTGAAATTATCAATTCTTTCCAAAATGATCATGGGTTTAATGCAGTCTCTATCAAAGTACCAGAAAGAGTTTTTACAGATATAGGCAAACTTACTCTCAAATTAATATGGAAAGACAAAGTAACTAGAATGGCTAAATTCATTTTTGAAAGAGTTGAAGTGGGAGGAATCACTCCTACCTGATTTTAAGACTTATTGTATGGCTATAATAATCAACACTATGTGCATTAGTGGTGGAATAGACCCAGAGAAATGAAAACACGTCCACAGGAAAACTTAAAACAGCTTTATTCATAATAGTAAAAAACTAGAAACAAAATCTCCCTAATAGGTGAATGGTTACATAAAATTTGTTATAACTATATCGTGAAGTACCACTCAGCAATAAAAAGGATTTAGATGCAACAAACTTAACTGGATCTTGCTTTGGTCTGAATATTTGTATACCCCCCAAATTAATATGTTAAAACCTAATGCCTGGGGGTGATGGCTATATTCCCAGGGGCTTGGGAGAATGAGGCAGGCTGATTGCAAGTTCAAAACCAGCCTCAGCAAAAGTGAGGCACTAAGCAACTCAGTGAGACACTGTCTTTAAATACAAAATAGGGCTGGGGATGTGGTTCAGTGGTCAATTGCCCCTGAGTTCAGTTCCTGGGGTGATTAGGTTAGGGTGTGCCCTCATGAATAGGATTAGTGCCATTACAAAGCAGGGCTTGGGAAACTTTCACTATGTAAGAACAGCAATAAGGCACTGACTGTCCACAAGTCAGAAAGCAATCACTCACCAGACATTAAATTTGCTGGTACATTGATCTTGGACTTTCTAGACTACTCCAGTACTATGAGAAGTAAATTTCTGTTGTTTATGAACTACCCAGTCTAAAATATTTTATTATAGCAGCCTGAATAGACTAAGACAGATCTCAATGATACTATGCTGAGTGAAAAGAGCAAACTCAAAAGATTACTTACAGTATGATTCTACTTACATATCATTCTTGAAATGACACAAGTATAGAGATAAAGAATATACTAGTACCTGGCAGGGTTTAGGAATGGAAGATTTGGGGGAAATTTTGTACAAAGGGGAACACAAAGGAGATATTTATGGTGATGGGACAGTTCTGTATGCTGATTGCAGTGGTGGTTACAAAAATCTACACATGACAAAATGACATAAAACTATTCATATACACTTGTACCAATATCAGCTTCCTGGTTTTGATATTGCACTATAATTATAAAAAAATTAACCATTCTCTAAAAGGAAACCAAGTACTTCAATACTATTTTTACAAAGTTCTGTGAATCTATAATTAATTTAAAATAAAAATCTAAAAACAGCATCAAGGGTACCAAGGACCCGAGCGTATTAAACACTGTACCACACCAGAAAATCATAAAGATTATGAAAAGCTGTTATGTAAAAAAGAACACATCTACTTTTTGAAGGATAAATATTCTTTGAGGTAGCTAAATAAAAGTGATGCCATCATGAGGTATTTACAAAATTTCCTTTGCTTTTCTACAGTGGCTGTGATAGCCCTCCCTTCTGTTTTTCCATCTCATTGTTACTGTTCCACTGGAGACTTTCACTCATTCTTCTCCCTCTATTGTAACAGACTCCAAGAAAACCCAAATGTCTGTAATGTGTTCGAAATCAGACCTTTTTCCCTCCTCTACTACCAGCCTTTCAATAATTGTCTATTGCCTAAAAAGTGAAGTCCAAACACAGTAAACTCACATGATCAAAGTGCTCAGTATTCTGTCCCCTGATCACTTTAAAAAAAGTTGTAGTAGTTGATAGACAGAATGCCTTTATTTTATTTGGTTCATTTTTATGTGGTGCTAAGGATCAAATCCAGTGCCACACACATGCGAAACAGTGCTCTGCCACTGAACTACTGCCCCAGCCTTCCCATGATCACTTTTCTAGCCTCTATCTCCCATTTTACCCTTTCCCTTGAACACTATCCACCAGTGTTACAGAACTGGAAGCCATGATGGGTGTGGTGGTACAATCCTGTCATCCCAGCTACTCAGGAGGCTGAAGCAGGATTGCAAGCTCGAGGACAGCCTCTGCAATTCAGTGAGACCATGCCTCAAAATAAAATGAGAAAGCAGAGGATGAGAATAGAGCTCAATGATATAGTGCTTGCCTAGAATGCACAAGGCCCTGGGTTCAATCCCCAGTAGTGGAGGGGAGAGGGAACTCAAAGCATTTCCACGTGCATACCTCATACTTGCCAGCATCCATGCTTTGTCCTTCCTATTTTCTCACCTGAAATGCTTTATCCTCTCACTCCTCATTCCTCTCCTTTTCTCAATTTTTAAATATTGTATTCATCTGACAATACTGATTTCTAATGCTGCCTCTTCCATGGAGGCTTACTTGCTGTTCCTCATTACTGTCATCCTCATTCAGATTGAATTAGTCCTTCATTCTTATACTGATCATTTGGCTATTGTGAAAGCTTCAATCCCACTTTTTAATATTGATTTCTTTTTCTTTTCTTTTTTGTTTTTTGGGGGGATGGGGATATGAGGGATTGAGTCCAGAGGCACTTAACCACTGAGCCACATCCCTAGCCCTTTTTATTTTGAGACATGGTCTAGGGTCTCACTAAGTTGCCTAGAGCCTCATTAAGTTGCTGAAGCTGGCTTTGAACTTGGGATCTTCCTGTTTAAATCTCTGGAGTCACTAGGATTACATCTGTGTAATATGTAAGGTAATATAGTACTGATTAGGCCCAGCTTTTATATGCTGATTTCTAATGGATTCTTCAAAATTTCCCATATACCATTTCCAACACATTTCCAAATATGTTCTTCCAATGGGACACAACAAGAGCAAGATCTAAAATGGAGTGAGAAGGGGCCTCCTTCCTATTTTTCCATTTCCTATATTAGTATATATAGTAGCTTCTTTCTACACCCCAAGCACCAGCCTCACTACACCTCCTCAAAGCAGCAGCAAAGACACACCCTTGACAACCAAAACATAAATTCCCCCACCAATTAAACTACCATTGAGCCTTATCCCCTTCAGTAGCCCTTAATTTGCATACCCCTCTTCAGAGGTCCAAGCCTCCACCATGACATCACCCCTCTTCAAAATTCAAAACACCAGTTGTGTAGAACTTCCCTCCATAGATCTTTTATTTCCCCAGTCTTCCTACTTCTTGCAGCCATTAATCCCTAGGGTACTCTACTTATCTAACTTCTGCTCTTCCCTTTATCAATTCCCTTCTGCCTGAAATGCATACTATGATCTGTTTTCCAGACAGGATCCTATAATTTTTCTAGCACTCTGCCTGACCTTTTATTTTCACATCTATATCATTCTTGTATTGTGCATATGTTTCTCTTTGTCTCTCTTCCCTCCATTCCCCCATGCACACGAACACACACACACACACACACACCACTTGATTGAGATGTATTTGTTGAATGAATGTTGTCTAAATGATCAAAAGGGATTTTTTAAACTGGGCTTTCTAGGGCAACCTTGTGCTGAGAAAAGAATAAGACTCTGGATACAGATATAAAGGGAGAAAATAGACCAATGATTGATAGAGTAAAAGGATGAGTATAATTCACCAATATTATCCTCTATGATATGTAATACCAACTATAAGTCAACCCACTACAATTTTACTTTGCAAGCAAATGAACAAAAAAGTAGGCAGCAAATTAAAAAAATATATTTACAATGTGGTCCTCTATCTATGCATCATAGCAACTAACAAAAACAAATATCCTCTGTGTATTTCTGCTGGGCATAGGAGAATTAAATGACATGTGGATATAATAATTTTCCTTAAAGAGATTATAATGTATCTCTAGAGAGAATACAAAGAGAACTGGCTCAGAGGCCAGGATGTATCTTTGGTTTATTTATTGATAACTTTAAAGGGGTGGAACAGGAGTTCCAAATATTCTCACTAGCTTAAATGCATTGTGGCATTAGGTTTCCATGAGGAGAAGGTAATATAGTACTGATTAGTGAACTTCCAAACACAAGAACAACTGTTAATTTTCTACCTCCAAACAAGACAGTACAGATACAAGCTGGCAACTCAAGACAGAATGAGAGTTGAACAAATTGAGTGGGGAGGTAGCCTCCATTTCCCCAGGTAGATACAGTGGTACATGCCTATAATCCCAGCAACTTAAGAGGCTGAAGCAGGAGGATCTCATGTTCAAAGCAAGACCCTAAGCAATTTAGCAAGACCCTGTCTCAAAATTAAAAAATAAAAAAGTGCTGGGGAATATGGCTCAGGGGTTAAGCACCTCAGGGTTTGATCCCTAGTACCATAAAAAAAAAAGATAACTGTGGGTGCTATGTGGAAGACGGAGAAGATATAAAGTACAAATACATCTCCATTTGCATAGATAAGTAGAAATGTAAATGTGGAAGCAGAGATAACAAGTTGGAAAGCTGTTGCAATAGTCCAGGAGAGACATCATGGTTTCTTGCATTAGAGTGTTGGCAGGAGAGATTGAAATAAGTTAATGGATTCAGGATGTTTTAGAGATAAAATCCAGAAAATGGAATGAGTGATTGGACATATGTTTTAAGAGAAGGTGAAGGAGTCAAAGATGACTCCAAGGTTTCTGGCTTAAAGAAACTTTAGCACAGAATCATCCCCGAAGCAGCCAATCTGATCAAGACAAAGAACAAGAATTTACCAGAGTCCTCAATAACAGGTCCCAATCTGGTTTGGATTTTGTTTCCATTATCTGATTTTCCTTTGAACTGGGAACTGCCCACTCTTGGGCCTCTCCATTGTCACATCTACAAATTTAGTTCTTTTCAGTCTCACCTGCCTATAGGGGTCAACTGATAAGTCCAAGTTACCTCAGCTCTTGTCTAGACCTGCATAATGCAAGACTTCGTGCCTCTAAAAACTTCTCCCAAGCATTTCTGGGAGTCCTTGGGGTGTCTAACATGTGTTCGCCACCAGTTTTGCTATCCAATTTCATAATTAGGGTCATTTTATACTTGTTGGCTCTGAAATATATATATTTAAAAACTACAATGTGGAAATAAATGTTTAATGTATGCGAACTTCAATCATTGTTACTTTTAATATTCATAAAAAGTTGCATTACATTTGAAAACAATTTGTGGGTTTTATTTTCTCACTTCACAAGAATTCCTAAGTATGCATGATGATTACTTAGAAATCATAGCCAATTGCAAATTAAAGGAGTTAGTTATAGCCAAATAATTTCAAAAGCAACATTTTTAAGATCCTTTATAATTTTGCACAGGAAGAGAATTTTATTTCATGTGTAGTGTGGGTGTATTTTATTACGTTTGATATGATGATGGGTGGGGCTTCCAAAATTGTAGGGCCTATGAGAGTCTGTAAATGTCCCTACCTTCAAGCAACAGGCACTGCTCTTAAAGCTATTTGCCTGTGGAAACTTCCAAATAACACTGTTTCAAATGCCTTCTGGGAGTTTGGGGATCATTTGCAGGTGTCCCAAAGCATTTCTGTGTTCCCTAACATCTTCAGAGCACCCAAATCACAATCTGTTGCATCCAAGTATGGAGAGAACATCTCTTCACATTTCTCTGAAACACCTCTACTTATGCTCCAGTTTCTCTCAGATTCTATCAATTAACCTGCTCCTTTTGTCTGTGAACTAAAGTCCATGGTGCTAGCAGGTTTTCTTCCTAACCCTAAGTGCCAACATAAAGCCATTTTCTCATTATCCTTCACTAAACAACAAAATAAAACAAATCTCCTGGAGTCCTGGCTCACCAGTGTATCATAGAAGCCCACCCTGCATGAATATAGTTTAGATTCAAGATGGCTATCACCACAGATCTTTCCAAGGACAAAAATTATGTTCAACCTACTCCAGTCTGTTTTCTCTTGATTCCAGCACCATTGGATTTCTGAAGAGGTGTTAGAGACCCTAAGATGTGGTGTGGTTTGGGCCTATCCCATAAGGACAAGGTCACTCTGGGTTGGAATCAGCTTTATAGGGCTCATCCTAAGGCTGAGAAAAGTAAATAGAAAGTATGTTTATAGTCCATTGTGATCTACAAAGAACTTTGATGTACATTATCTCATTTGATAATAATCCTATGGGATAGGTATTATCATTAGTGTCTACAGAAATTTGAAGAGTTGAAAAGATGGTCCAAGGTTTTTCAGCTAATATAAGAAAAAAGCTGGGATTTAAATTCAAATATAGGTCCTCTGACTCCAATACCCTTGAGATATTTCCATTACATGTTGGTGTAAGGGCATGATTATTGGGTATTAATTTCTACTTAATTCAGTTGTTCTCACATATGAAAGTACATCCAAATCATGTGAAGGACTTTACTATTTTAATAAAAAGATTTCTGGGCACCAGCCCCTGTGTTATTGATTCAACCAATTTTTGTGAGGCCTAAATATTTACATTCTCAACAGATTCTCAGGTGAAGCTGATGCTGCTTGTGTAAGGATCACACTTTAAAAACCACTGGTCTAAGGCCAGAAGCTCTAGATATAAAACCTACCACTTTCTAAACCACAAGAGTTGGTTCCGAAGCATAACCTTACAAAGGAAATATAAGCAGGGTAGGACTATTTAGGTAGCAAATATATTCACTTCATTTCACTGCACCCTAAAATATCAGTATTCAAAATTATCCTTACAGATCATTAGGAAGGAAAATGATTAGGAAGAATTAGAGAATATAATACACCTAAGATAAACAACATTCAAGTACTCATGTAATAATGTAAAATGCCTGCTGCAAGGCCCAAGGGAACAAAGAAATTCTACAGGGTAGTTAGAAGGTTTAATTCTACAGGGTAGTTAGAAGAAGGATTTGAGGAGATGACTTTTGTCCTAGATGAATGGAATGGGTAAGAAACTTTTAAAAAAAACTTTACACAAATATATTTATCTTAGTAATAGGGAGAAATTGGAGGAATATCTAAATGTACAAGTATAGAATATTAGTACATGACTGCTCAATAAGCTATTTGGCAACCATTAAAAAGGATAATCAGAATGACTATAGCAATACATAAGATGCTTTAAAATGATGTTAAAAACTGATAATATTTAGGGTATAGGAGAAAGATCATTTAACTATAATAATGTCTCCTCAATTATCCATGTATACATTATCTATAGCCTAGAATTTCAGGCTGGCTTCTGGGGCTCTTTCTTGGCTGCTTCACCTTCCTTTCAATCAACACATGGAGAGAATAAGAGGAAACAAATATACAGCAGAATATAGAAACATTTACAAGGCCAGATTGCTGAGGGGAATAAAGAAGAGGAAGAATATAACTCCTTCCTCTGAGAAGTTTATAGTCAAATTAGGGGTCTAAGACAAATAAATAAGAAAGAGTATGCCCAGAACCAATTGAATAATATAGGCTGTAAGTGCTAACAGAAGCTGACACAGTCTAAAGATTATCTAGAAAAAGCAGAAGATGAGCTTGAAGGAATAGGTGGGGTTTCAATTAGAGAATAGTGGGATAGTATGAGCAAAACTAAAATGGAATCTTTGCAGTCCAGTGAAGGGGTTGCCCTGACTAAAGAACACAGAAAGCTAGGCTCAGTGGCACATGCCTATTATCCCAACTACTTAAGAGACTAAGGCAGGAGAATCTCAAGTTCAAGGCCATCCTAAGAAAGTTGGGGAGAACCTGTCTCAAAATTTAAAAGAGCTGGGAATATAGCTCAGTGGCAGAGTGCTTGCCTAGCATGTGTGAGTCTCTGGGTTTAAATCTCTAGTATCAGAAAACAAAATAAGAACATGTGAGAAGTAATACTGGAAAGGTAGATTGGTATTTGACTACAAAGAGTCTTGAGTACCAGGCTTGGAGCTCTGGAGTTAGGCATACATATACTGGGGAGCTATAAGTAGCTCTTGAGAAAGTACTGCCATGATAAAAACTGCTTTGAGAAAATTTTCATTTTGGCAAGGCATGGTGGCACACGCCTGTAATCCCAGCATCTTGGGAGGCTGAGGTAGGAGGATCACGAGTTCAAAGCCAGCCTCAGCAACAGCAAGGCACTAAGCAACTCAGTGAGACCCTGTCTCTAAATAAAATACAAAAAAAGGGCTAGGGATATAGATCAGAGGTTGAGTTCGATCCCCAGTACCCTCCTCCCCAAGAAAAAGAAAAAGGAAAAGTTTATTTATAACATGTACAAGATAGACTTACAGGGTGCAATAATGGGGTAGGAAGACCAGGTAGGTAATCTTTGCAGTAATCTGTGACTAGGAGCACAGATTCTTTAATTAAACTTTCAAGTAGATGACCACTTTATTTTTAATTGTTGAAAAGACTGGAAAACAAAGAAAAAAGGTATTGTATGTGGCCCCTTAATCATATCTGTCCCCTAAAGCAGTGCACTATATTGCACTTGTAATAACATGGGCTACCTTTTCCAATAGGTAAACAGGTCATGTCTCCTTGCCTCTCCCCTGTCTGGAACTCAACTGAGTTGTTTAACCAACATTTGGAGCCATTCAGGAGAAAGTGAATTCTGACCTCATCAAGATAAAGGAGATCAAGCCCCCCACAAACATGTCACTAGATCATTTAGAACAACCAAGTGTACCAAATTTATGTAAATGTCACTGATCAAGAGCAAAACAAAGACCAAATCCAAATAAGCTTTGGAAAATCATATACAATATGGACAGCCTAGTATAGCAACGTAGTTTACCTCCCTACCCAGTCATCAGTATTATGGAATGTTTCTTGAAGACCTAAAAACTGGAAATGTTTCCATAACTTATTTTAAGCTGTTTTCCTAACAAAGGTAATGACAACCAGTATTGCTATAGTGAATTCCCATACCACAACCAGATTAGTTTTTAATTATTGAGTAATCAGAAAGCACCTACTATATGCCAAGTACTGTATTACACACAGATTTTATAGAAAGAAAGTGAGGAGGTAGGAAGGAAGAAAAGAAGGGGAAAGAAAGGGATCCTGTCCTTCAGGGGCTCATAGAAGAACAGATAAGAAGTCAAAGGGCAATGAGAACTTCATTATATACTAAAAATCTACTATCCTTTTCTTTCTTGCTAAAGATATTTCACATTTGTTTGGAATAGCAATATAGCATGCTCAAGAGATGAATCATGATTACCTTAAGTTATTCAAAGTACTTTGATTTCCCTTTGCTAAACCTTGACTTTCCCAGACTCTTTGCAAGTAGAAATGGTGATTAAGATCAAGTTCTGTCCAAAGAATTGTAAATGGAGATCTTCTGGAAGGCTTCTGTGGAATGTTTTACTAGGCTTTCTCCAGTCTGATGAGAAAACCTTACACCCTTGGCCCTTTGTCACATAAGTCTGAGGATGCCATGCCTGCAACTGAAGCAGCTACCTTGTAACCATGGGGCAATAAAAACGAAGACAAGAAGCCACATATTCTAAATGGTAGAACAAAAGAATAGAAATATTTTAGTTTTTTCATTATATCATTGAGCCATTTGAATCAAACTACCATCTAGAACTACCACCTCTAGACTTCATGATAAGTAAACAAAAACGTCCTTATGGTTTAAGCCATCATTAGGTTTTCTGTTACAGATAATAGAATTCACATATATTGGGTACCTATTATGTGCCAGGAAAAATATGGTGCTTAATATGTTTTATTTTATCTTCACAACAACCCCTTGGAATAGAAATTATTATCATTTTTTTACCAATAAAGCTGAAAAAAGGGTCAGTGTCTTATTCAACCATGCTAGAACCAAGATTCAAACTCACGTACGTCCAACTCTAAAACTTTCCACTAATAATATGTCCACAACTAGAATACATGATAGAAAGAGAAAAAGCACCTGTTAGTACTGTTAATTAGCTTTCACTCATCACAACAAAAGACCTGAGATTATTAACTTATAAAAGAAAGGGTTTGTTTTGGTTCACACTTACTGGAGGTTCCAGTCCAAGATCAATTGGCCATGTTGCTTTGGGACTGTGGTAGGAGACACATCATGGCAAGAGGATGTGGCAGAGCAACACTTCTTACTTCATGAGAGAGGAAGCAAAAAGAGAGAAAGAGGAAGAGGCCAGAATCCCAAAACTCCTTGTTGAAAGAGTGCCCCCAAAGATATAAGGGCCTCCAAATAGGCCTTATCTCGCAAAGGTTCTACCACCTCCAAACAGCAACACTGAGGACCAAGCCTTTAACATACGTGTGCCTTTGAAGGTCATTCGGGTTCTAAACCATAGCAGGACCTTAAGATCTGTAAAGTTAATCTGAGATTCAAGCCAAAGAAGAAAATATTTTCAAATATATAGGAAGGTGTCATGAAGGAGATAATATGTAAGCTGGGCCCTGAAAAAATGGTAGGATGTACTTACTTAAAAGGAAAAATAAAGCCAAAGGATGGTCTAAACCAGTAATTATTACCTTTTGTTGTTATTTTTAGTAAATCTCTTTTAAAAATCTAAGGAAAGCTCTGGATTCTCTCCTGCAAAAAAAAAAAAAATTCACATATTCCAAGACTCACAAACTTTTGCATAATATTTATGTCTGTTCATGGACCCTTTGGAGCTCTTCCATTGAACAACAGATTCCAAGTTAATAATTTCTGGTTTAAACAAAGGAAAAGAACATGAAGCAACATACTAGAACAGGAGAGTACAAGGCATTGAATGAGGGTGTAATTAGTGTTTGGCTGACGTATAGATTACTTTAATGGAATCTGTGGGAACAATGTCACAGATTTAAATAATGGTCAGGATTTAAATGTCTTGGATGGTAGAAAAAATAATTTGAATGTTACCTGTAGGGCAAAGAGAACTATTGGAAATTTTTGATATAGAAGTAGTATGATCAAAGGTTCGTTTGAGTTAGTAGGGCATTTTCCAACAGTTTCTAGTCCAACTTACCATGATACATTCAGGAAGTATTCCTCACCACCATCAGGATAAAATTTCATTCTAATTTATATAGCAGAGATTCATAGGCAAAAGTATAATCGATAGTAGACTGACCCATAATTTTGTATATACCATTATTTCCTACAATGAATAGTTATCTTGGTAAGAGTATATTCCATCATTCTTGCTGTTTTATTATCTATTTGAAAATAAAGTATTTTTAGGTAAACACTATTACTATTTTATTATAAAGGATAAAATGGAATAGCCAGATGAGGAGGTACATAAAATAAAGGCAAGTTTTAGGATATTCCCAAGTTCAGGAACTTTTGTCCTTGTGGGGTTTTAGGATATACCACCTTGCTGTCATATAGATGAGCTAATCAGTAGCTCACTGAACCCCATTATTTAGAGTTTAAAATAAAGTATTTTTCAACACAAAATTAATTGAACTCATAGTGCTCCTATTATTTAATTCAATAAAGTGCTTCTTGAAGTGAATAGAACTACTAAAATAACTATTTCTGTGCATTTGTTTTTTTTAGCCTCAATGACCATCCATTAAAACCTAAAGTAAGATTTCTTTGAACTTATCTAGGTCCTATTTGCTAAGGAGTAGTTATGCCATTTTGGATAAATATGATGCATAAATTTTTTACTATTACGGTCATTATCATCTCAGTCAAAATGCAGCAAAAGAGGCACTATCAATGAAACTGTCAGTATAGGGTGTGCCAAAGGCTCATCCCTCCACAGAAAATCCAGAAAAATGAGCAAACCATCAGTATCAACTTTCTCAGAATGCTTAAAATCAATCAATAGTTTACAGCAACCAAGTAAAGGTTGCATCAAGGAAAAGCTGATTGGAATAAGGTAGTTGAATTTTAAGTAAATTTAACTTAAATTTTCTCTACTCTCTGCCCAGTGCTTTCTTGAATACAGCAGACCATGTTCAAGTTTAGATACCTGGTATCTGGACAAAGAGAGTAAATCTTGTTCAGAAATAAACTTTGTCACTTGTCTTTGGGGATCTCCTGGAGGAATGAGGCAAAGTATTTGATTTGTTCCATATAATTGAGAACTCTCTGAAAGCAGAAAAGTAGCTAAGCAGGATTCATTTCTTGAAAATATTGAAAGGCAAATGAACAAGCTTCTACCACCTGAGGCAAAATATTACAATTGGGAAAACATTGGCATGGTTAAAAGTCTGGGTGGAAAAGCTGGACAGAGTGCTTCTTTGCAGAATAAGGACTTTGAAAAAATCGCCTATGTTCTGTAAACCTAAATCTATCCTAAAAAATAAAGTCAAATAATTTTAATAATTAACAAAGGACTAATTGGGTGGACCTACCTGAAGACTGGACAGATCTGATGAATGTGTTATTTAAATTGAAAAGAAGTTAATAGAAAATATCTAAATTAAAATGTAGAGAATAATAAAAACAATAAACAAAGTTCCTTCACATAATAAGGAATATAAGGGCCATACACTTGCTGCTATATTTGGATCCTGAATTTCTATCAAAGGCCCATGTGTCAAGGGCTTGGTCTCCAGGGCAGTGCTATTGAAAGGTATTGGAACCTTTGAGAGATGGGGTCTAGTGAGGGCCCTTAGGTCATTAGGGTCATGGCCCAGAGAAAATTATGGGACCCCAGCCCTCTTTCTTTTTCCTTCTTGGCTTGTGATGTTAGTGGATTTTGCTCTACCACATGTTCCCACCATGATGTGCTGCCATACCATAGACTCAAAATAATGGGACCAATTGATTATGCACTGGAACTTCCCAGACCATGATCCAAAATAAGCATTTCTCTTCATAAGTTAACTATCTAAAGTATGTCATTATAATAATGAGAAGCTGATTAATACACATGCCCCAGGATAGGATACATGTTCAGAAAAGACCTAAGTACACCTTACCTCTAAACTCTGGCTCTAATCTTTAGGCTTAGTGCAAGGAGAAAGGGAAGGGTGAGACAGAGTAAATAACCAGATTAGTTTGGTTTTGAAAGAGTACCCCAAGAAAAAGTCAATATGCAAAGACTAGAACAGTTTTATTGTCCTTTTTCACTACAGGTATTCAGGGACATCTCAGTCAAATCACAAGTTGACCACCAACTAATCAAACAGAAACATCAGATATCACAACCAAGAAATTATATGGTTTTTGAAAATTTACCAACAAACAATTTAAAAAACATTTAACAACTATATTTATGTGGGTTTGCCTCTGTGCCTTCTATCCTATGCCATTGGTCTTCATGTCCATTTTAGTGCCAGTACCATGCTGTTTTGGTTACTATATCTCTGTAATATAATGTGAGGTCTAGTATTATGATATCTCCTGCTTTACTCTTTTTTTCCTCAGGATTGTTTTGGCTATTCCAAACTAATTTTAGAACTGCTTTTTTTTTCTAACACACAAATACAACATACAGCAAACAACAACAATCTCTGCCGGGAAAGTGTTGACAAAATCTGATTACCAGTGCTATCACATTATTACAAAAAACAACCAGTTTTAACACATTAAAAATGAAAGGCATACAAAGGAAAAAGAAAGTGTGTCCCATGAATAGGACAAATGAACAGAAATTCTATCCCTGAAGAAACAGATATGGTACTTACTACTCAAAGACTTTAAATTAAATGTGTCAAATAAATTCAAAGAGTAAAGGAAACCATGGACAAAGAACTAAAGGAAACTAGGAAAAAGATATCCCCTCAAATAGAGAATATCAATAAAAAGATAGAAATAAAGAAAAGAAACCAAATCGAAATTCTATACCTGAAAACCATAATTGAAGTGAAAAATACTCTAGAGGATTTCAACTGCTGGCTTGAACAAGTAGAATAGAATTAGCAAACAGAAAGAACATTTGAGATTATCCAGCCTGGGGAACATAAAAAAAATGAAAAAACTGAACAGAGATTAAAGGAACTGTAAGAAATCAATTTTACCAATACGCAATGTGACAATGGGGAGTTCCAGAAGAAGAGAAGAAAAAGGGATAAATGTTTGAAACAATGATTCAAGACTTCCTAAATTTGATAAAAGATAAAATCTATGCATATCATCAGATCACTAAACCCAAGTAATATAAAGAAATCAAATCCAAGACACATATCACCAAAGCAGCAAAAGAGAAACTACTCAACACATACAAGGAACAATTCACAACATTAGCTGCTAATTTTTCATCAGAAGCCATAAACACCTGGAAGAAGTGAGATGGCACATTTAATGTACCAAGAGATAAACAAAGTATTCGATAGACAAGAAAACCATCTATCAAAAAAGGAAAAATTAAGACACTCTCAGAAATCAAAAGCTGAAAGAATGCAACAACACAGATTTGTTCTCCAAGAAATACTAAACAAAGTCCTTCAGGCTGAAATAACACAAAAAAAATAACTTGAAGTCATATGAAGTAATAAAAAACACAGGTAGGGCTATAGCTCAGTGGTAGTGTTGGCCTAGCACACATGAGGCCCTGGGTTCAATACCATGCATAGCAAAATCAAAAATAAATTAATTAATTAAATTTAAAACAATGGTAAAAGTAGCTAGCTACACAGATAAAATAAAATCTTGTATACTGAAATCTTACTTTGTATTTCCTCTTTCTATATATGACTTAAAACAAAAATGCGTAAAATAATAAGTCTATGTTAAGGTCACAAATGTATAAAGATATAATATATGATAATAATATAATAGGGGAGGGAGAAGCTGTACAGAGACACCATTTGTTAATACTGTTACAAACTAGGTGAATACAAGTTTAAGAGGTCTATTATAAATTCACAGAGAAACTAAGAAAATGACATAAAAATATACCCCCTCAAAATGAGAAAAGAATTAACATATTTAACTATGAAAAAAAGTCAGTTAAATAAAACAAAAGGCAATAATGGTAGAATTGAGGAACAAGAAAACATCAGACATAGAAAACAATTTGCAAAATTGCAGAAGTCTTCCCTTATCAATAATTACTTTAAATGTAAATGGAGAAAACCTTCCCCAAAAGGCAGAGATTTGCAGAAGGGATTTTTAAAAAATCATCCAACTGTATGCTGAACATATTCACTTTACATCCAAAGACATAAATTCACTGAAAGTGAAAGGATAGAAAAAGATGTTCCGTGTGCAAATAGTAACCAAAAAAGAACTATTGAGGATATACTAATATCAGGAAAAAACACAATTGTAGCAAGAGATAAAGGAAGACTTTATATGTTGGTAAAAAGGAAAATCAAAGATAAAAAATTTGTAAGCATAATTGAGCCTAGTAATGGAGACCAATTACATATGAAGCAAGCCATGAGAAAGAAGGAAATGGATAGCTCTGCAATAATAGTGGAAAACTTGAGCCAGAGGCACTGACACATGCCTATAGAACCAGCTACTTAGAAGGTTGAGGCAGGAGGATAACTTAAATCAGGAGTTCAAGGTCAGCCTTGGCAAGATAGCAAGACCCCATTTCAAAATTTAAAAGTTGAAGATTTTAGTATGCCACTTTCAATAATGGCTAAAACAGCCAGAGTCAATGAGGGAACAAAGTTCCTGAAAGATCAATATAAACAAATATATACAGAACACTCTAACCCATAAACAACAGAATAAACATTAATATCAAGTGCGCATGAAACTTCTTCGGGATAAACTATGTTCAGTCAAAAAAGTCACAAAAATTTTTTTAAGATTAAATCTTCTTTTACCACAATGGAATGAAAGTAAAAATCCATAATAAAAGGAAAACTGGAAAAATTACAAATATGTTGAAATTAGACAACACATTCTTCAACAACCAAAGGGTCAAATGAGAAATCATGAGGTAAATGGGAAAATACTATGAGACTAGTGAAAATAAAAATACTACATACCAAAATTTATGGAATGCAGCAAAATCAGTGCTCAGAGGGAAATTTATAGCTGCAAATACCTCCATTAAAAAGGAAGAAATATTTCAAGTCAGTAAACAAACTTTACACCTTGAGGAACTTGTAAAAGAAAAGCAAACTAAATTCAAAGCTAGCAGAAGCAAGAGAACATGATAACAACCAGGAAGGAGGTTTTAAAAATACAAAACAGAAAAGCAATAAAGAAAAATAAAAGAAACTAAGAGTTGGTTCTTAGAAAACAGCAATCAAAGTGACAAAAAATATATAGTTAGGCTAAGAAAAAATACATAAGAGGACTGATTCACTAAAATCAGAAATGTAAGTACAGATATTATTACTAATCTTACAGAAATATGATTATGAGGTATATTAGTCAGCTTTCTTTCACTGTGACAAAATACCTAAGAAAAAAATTTAAAAGGAGGAAAGATTTATTTTGACTCACCATTTAGGAGGTTTCAGTCTATGATCATTTAGTTCTACTGTTTCTGAGCCAATGGTGAAGCAAGATGATGATGGGAAGGGTGTGGCTGACCAAAGATTTTTCACCCCATGGCAGTGGAAGCAGAGAGTAAGAAAGAGGAAAGGGCTAAGGACAAAATACACCCTTCAAGAGCATATACGCAGTGACCTCATTCCTCCAGCTAAGTTCCATCTCCTAAAACTTTCACCATTTCCCAGTAGCTCCAAAGACTGATACCAAATCTTTAGCACATGCCTTTAGGATAATTTTCAAATCCAAACCATAATTTTCTGATGATAACCCCCAAAGGCTCATGTCCATCTCATAAGGCAAAATGCATTTAGTCTATATTCAAGAATCCCTAACAGTCTCAACAGTCTCAGCATTGCTTGAAAGTCCAAGTACAAAGTCTCCTCTGAAACTCAAAACAAACTCTTAGCTGTGAGACCCTGTAAGATTTTTAAAAGTTGCATACTTACAACCTGCAATTGGTACAGGATAAACATCCCTATTGAAAAGGAAGGAATAGAAGAATAGAAAGAAAGAATGGAACCAAAGCAAAACCAAAACCCAGCAAGGCAATCAACATACTGTAGACCCATGTGTAGCATTTGGGGCACATGTTTACATAGGTGCTCTCCAAAAGGCTTGGGAAACCCCACCTCTGTGGCCTTGTTGACTGTGGCCCACATGTCCATTCTTTTGGGATGGCTGTGCTCACTGCCTGTGGCTTCCCTCAGCAGACATTCCACATTCCTAGAATTGTGAACTTACTAGCTCTCCAGTACAACTTTTGTCTTCACTCTCATAGCTTCACACCCCACAGAGGTTCCAATCCTGCCACTTACTGCCTGGCTTCAGAGCATTCCTTTGAAATCTAGATGGAAGCCTACATGATCTTAACTATTGCATTTTGCACACCTGAGAAAACAGTATTATATAGATAATACCATAGTCTGTCACCAGTGGGAGCAGGAAGTGGGCCCACTTAGACCCTGGCTGCTGTGGCCTCTGAGTGCCTGGATAGAATGATGAAATAAATACTGGGGAAATCAATTCCTAGTCAGCCCTGTGGAAGCAGGATGCCCAGGAGCTCAGCTCTCAGATAAAAAGTTTGTGCTTGTACACCTTTGAACCATCAAGGGGTGGGGTCTTGCTGATTTCTGAGATGTCCTCAATTTCTGCAATGTTTCCTATGGTCCTAGTGCTTGGCTTCTTTTCAAAGGCACTAATCTCTTTAACTATAACATCCTTTTGGCCACAACTTTAAAAGCATTCCTTTTCCAACAAAAATGCAAATTTAGGTCTTTGTGCTTTTTTATTTCTTCCAATTCTCACTGTAAACCTGGCTAAAAGCAGTCAGCATGGCCTGAATGCTACCTTGAAATATTCCCTATGAGATTAAATAGTCTATTACCTTTAAACTCAATTCACATACTCTCAAAACATGGAGAAAATTTAGACAAATAATGTTTCAGAATGTAATACAAATGACCTCTACTCCAGTTCCCAAGAAGTCCTCATTTCCATCTAAAGCTCATCAGCACAGCTTTTACTTTCCATATTCCTATCAGCATTCTAACTTTCTGAGCCCTATCAGAACTGCCCATTAACCTTTGCTTACAGCATTCTAGGGTTTCTATATCCTCCATCTCCCAACTTCCTTAATTCTTCCCATAAACTAGTTTCAAAGCTTCAGAACCACATAATCAGGTATAGTAACAGTAATGATCCCATTTCTCAGTACCAATTTTCTATGTTAGTCAGCTTTCCTTTGCTGTGACAAAATACCTGAAAAATACTTTAAAAGATTTATTATTGGCTCATGGTTTAAGAGGTTCCAGTGTATGAGCACTAGACTTGTTTTTAGGCCTGTGGTGAGGCAGAATATCATGGTGGAGAGGGCATGACAGAACAAAGATGCTCATCTCATGGCCTCAGGGAAGTAGAGGAAAGAGTGGCTAAGGATAACATATAACCTTCAATGATGTGATCCCAGTGACCTACTTTTGCCAATTAAGCTCCACCTCTGAAGTTTCCACCACCTGTACCATAGGCTGGTGACCAAGACTTTAGCACGTGATCTTTGAGGAACATTGCAGATCCAAAACATAACATTAGGAAATACTTTGAATTATTTCATACAAATGAACTATATAATATAGATTAAATGGACAAATTCATAGAAACACACAAACTGCCAAAACTAACTCAAGAAGTCATAGAAACTCTTGACAAGTGTAAAGATTAAATCTGCAATGAAAACTAAACTAAAATAAAATTCCCAAAGAAAAACCTATGGCCAGATGGCTTCATTGATGAATTCTACAAATTATTTAAGGATGAAGAATATTAATTTTTCTCAAGCTCTTCCCTGCCAAAGATAGAAAAAGGAACACTTCCTAACTCATTCTATGAGGCCATCATTACCCCCATCAGACAAGGACATCCCTAGTAAACAGAACTATTAATTGATAGGAATAAAGATGCAAAAATCCTCAAGAAAATGCTATACGGAATCCAATAACATATTAAGAGACTATACATAATGAGCAATTGGAGTTTATCTCAGGAATGTAAGGGTGGTTCACATTTTTTTAAACTAATAAATGTAATACAACACATTGACAGGATAGAGAGGGAAACACATATGGTTATCTCAATTAATATAAAAAGACCATTCACAAATGTTTTCTCTAATATGTAGAAGCTAGAGTAAAATAAAGGAAGGGGGAGAGAAAGTATAGGCTACCATAAAGATAAAGGGAAGATCAGTGGTATAGAAAAAGAGACTGAGAGGCAGGATGGAGGAATGGGTAAGGGGAGGCAATGTGGAATGAATTCTTCAAAAATCATGTTATGTGCATATATAAATATGTCACAGGGAATTTCACTTTTATGCATAAGTATAAAGAATCAATCAAATATAAATAAATAGGTGAGTGAAAGGAAGTCTAGTAGAGTAGAGGAAGGAGAATGGGGAAAAAGAGGGAAGGCAAGAGGGAATGAGGGAAGAAAAAGGAGGCCTGTGAACCAAAATCAAGTTTCATGTATGTGTTAGTCTGTTAAAATGAACCCAACTACTATATATACCTATAAAGCTTTAATTTTTTTAATGAAAACACCATTCAAAAAATCTAGAACTTTTTCCTGGTAAAAACACTCAAAAAACTAAGAATGAAAGGAAATTTCCTCAACATATTGAAGGGGCATATATTAAAAATCATCTGTCACCAGACTAAAAGCTTTTCCCCTAAGATGAGAAACAAGACAAGGATGTGTGCTTTCACCACTGCTGCTCAGCATACTAGAAGTTCTCCCTGGAGCAATTAGGTAAGAAGAAAAAGGGATCCAAATTGGAAAGGAAGGAGTATCACTACTTATAAAATGCAATATTTTATATATATAATCCTACAAAATTCACATAAATATTGGTAGCACTAATAGACTCTACAAATTTATAGTATACAATAATTAACATGGAAAAAACAGTTGTACTTATCTATTCTTGTGATGAGCAATCCAAAATTGAAAAGAAAATCATTTGAAATTCTATGATCCTACAAACTACATGTGTTGAAATCTAACCTTCAATGTGATGGTAATAAGAGGCAAGGCGTTTGAGAGGTGATTAGCTCCTGAAGGAAGGTCTTTCATGAATGGGATTACTTTCATTACAAAAGAGATCCCAGATAACTTCTTTACTCCTTTCAGGATATAAGAACCCAATTAGAAGGCACCACCTATGATGAATGGGTCCTTATTAGACACCAAATCTGATGGTGTCTTGATCTTGGACTTCCCATCCTTCAAAACTGTGAGAAATAAAAGTGTTCATGTGCCACCCAGTTTGTGGTATTTTGTTATAGCAACCCAAATGGACCAATACAAATAAAATAAAAAGAATAAAATACTTAGGAATAAATTCAACCAAAAATGTGAAATATTTATTATCTAAAACTACAAAATATTGCTGATATAAGTTAAAGAAGACTTTTAAGAAATGGAAAGATATCCCCTGTTCACAGAGTTAATATTGTGAAGCATGGCAATATTCTCCACAGTAATGTACATACTTCTCTGATGAATTGGGTTTTTGACAAAGATGCCCAAAGTACTTAATGTGGAAATTAGTCTCTTGAACAAATGTTTCTGGGACAACTGGACAAACATATGCAAAAGATTGGATCTATACACAACTTCCAAACATAATGTACAAAAATTTAACTCAAAACGGATCACAGAATGAAATTTAAGAGCTGAACCAATAAAATTTTTAAGAGAAGGGAATGAGAAGATGGGGAGGGCAAGGGTAAGTACAAGAGACTTAGTTGGATGGAGCAAACTATACTCCAGGTATTTATAATTATGTCAAAATAAATCCTAAACTATTATGTACCAATTAAAAAATTTAAGAAAATATGAAGGGTTATGCTGCACAGCAAAGGAAACAATAAACAAAATCAAAAGCCATATACAGAATGAGAGAAAATATTTGCAAATACAATAGGAGGTTGATAGCCAAAATAAATGTTATACAATTCAAAAAATAATAGCAAAAACTAATAGCCCAACTTAAATAGACCTCAATAGACATTTTTCCAATGAAGACATATATTACTAATCATAAGGAAATAGTAATTCAAAACCAGAATGAGACATCATCTCACATATGTCAAAATGACTATTATCAAAATGTTAAAAGATGGATTAGGGTGACATCAGGAAAAAAGCATAGTAAGGCATAGTAAAAGATCCCAGCCTTTATGTTGCCCATAAAGAACAACTAGATAAGGGCTGAGGCTGTGGCTCAGTGGTATCATGCTTGCCTAGCATGTGTGAGGTACTGGGTTTGATTCTCAGCACCACACATATAATTAAATGAATAAAATAAAAGTCTATACATATAAAAAAAATTCTTAAAAAGAGAACAACTAGATAGCCCTCCATAAATGGAAAATAACTCTGGAAGAGCTCAGGAATTCACTTGAGAAGCTACAACACCACAATGGAAGAAAAAAATTGATAATAACTACACAAATAGGATTCAAAAAACAGTTTCATTTTCCCTGCATCATCATATCCCCCAAACCAGACTGCTCAGATCTCTCTGGCATTGATTTTACCTGACAGTAGAAAGGAGAGTTAGGGGGCTATGAATAATCAACTTCTTCAACTTTTCAAGGCACTGCCCAAGTGGATAACTTCAATGACACCTTACCCAGATTCCTGTGGAGACTGGCAAACCTGAGAAATCTAGAGAAAGCTGGAATAAAGAAGGATGGCAGATATCAGTATCAACATAAGGCAGGAGCCATTTCAGTCCACAGTGGCCTATTTGGAGGATATCAACAGCCCGTGGAGTTGCTTTACACACAACTTTCACTACAAAAGACCCAGCAAAGTTCACCGTTATAAACCCCACATGCCTGTGCAATAGAAACCCCCTCAGCTTTTGCCACTAAAGAAATCAACAGCCAGCACAGCCACAGCAGACCCACTGTAGCCACCACAGAAGGCTCCTATAGTTTTTTACCTTTACAGTCCCAAAGTACTTGATTCATAACCCCTCTCCCTACTCCTGCCCCAGTTGCTATAGCCATGAGCATCCCGGCCAAGGGACCCAGCATAGTTGTCATATGCATTCCCACAAATGTCCCTAGATTCCTGCCACAGGCCCTTGCTCCCACCACCACATGTGCACCCACAGCTAATCTCTGTAGCTGGGCTTATGCACACCACCAGTTCTAGCCCCCACAGCTGGCCATGCACAAACAGCCAGGACCAACTCCTATCATCAGCCCCATTGTGCTTATGTTCACAGTTAGCCCCTAGAGCTGTACACAGGCTTGCCACCAGCCCAGGCCCTCCACACCTGCACATACAAACACAATTGACTCTGCTTTCCAGCACCAGCACAAACTAATGCACTTTACCCCTTTACTTGGTCCTTGCATTGGCATTGTGTTAGTCAGCTTCTGTTAACGTAGCGAAATACCTAAGATTACCAACTTATACTGAGGAAAGTGTTGTTTGGCTCATAGTTTTGGAGGCTTCAATCCATGAACAAATGCTTTGGGAGAATGATAGCACAGGACATCCTGGTAGGAGAATGTGACAGGGCAAGCCATTCACCCTAAGGTTAGAAATATGAAAAAGAGAGGAAGATGAAGAGACTGAAGTCTTACAATCAATCCTTCAATGGTCTAATTGCTGCCCATGAGGTTTTTAAAGTTTCCACCACCACCTCCCAATTGCACTACAGGCTGAGGACCAGTCCTTTAATTCGTGGGCCTTAAGGGGACATTCAAGATCCAAACTATAGCAGACACACAAGAACACTACCAGGTAATCCCAGAGGCTTGGGAGGCTGAGACTGGAAGTTGCAAGTTCAAAGTCAGCCTCAGCCTCAGTAAAGCACTAAGCAATTCAGTGAGACCCTGTCTCTAAATAAAATGCAAAAGAGGCTGGGGATGTGGTTCAGTGATTGAGTGCCCCTGAGTTCAATCCCTGGTACCAAAAAAAAAAAAGAACCCCACCAGGTTGGCCATTTCAGGTATAAACACACACATGCCAGATCCCTATCACCAGTGCACACCTGAATACTGTACCATGCAACTGCATCCCATCATCCCAGACCATTATCACCAAACATGCATATATCACCAACCCTCATTGCCACACATGCCCCAAGAGTTGGCTCTGATCCCTACCCCTGGATCCAGCCAATGCCACCTTATACATGCTTGAAATTATCCCTGGATGCAACACATATATTTGAAGCTTGCCTCAGAGAAGGAAAAAGAAAAAAAAAAGAAATAGAGGCATATTTAAAGGAATAATGGATGAAAACTTCCCAAATCTGGAGAAAGACAAAGTTCCAGGTATGTTAAGCTCAATGATCTCCAAAGAATTCAGTTCAAAGAAGACTTCACCAAGATGGGTTATAATCATATTATCAAAAATCAAAGACCCAGAGAAAGGAGACCCCTCATATATATGGGAACCTCAATGAGACCATTAGCAGATTTCTACACAAAAACTGTGCAGGCCAGGAGAGAGTGAGATGATATATTCAAAATGTTCAAAGTAATACTAAAGAGAGTTTTTCTAACTGAAACAAAATGCCACTAATTAATGATGTAAATATGAAAGAATAAAACTCACTGGTAGAGGTAAATATAGACTTAACATCATAATATTGTAATACTAGAAGGACAGTGTGTAAATCACTTTTATTTCTCATATAAAGATTAAGACAGAAGTATTAAAACTAACTATATCTAAAATAACTTAATTATCCATACACAATAAGAAAGTTGTAAACTGTGACATCAAAAATATAAAATTGGGGAAGTAAAAGGGCTGAACTATTGTATGCAAAGCTGTTAAAAGATTAAAATAAACTGATAATAATTATAAAATGTTTTATCTAAGCCTATGGTTGCCACAAAGCAAAATCTATAGTAGATACCCTAAAGTTAAACAAAACAAAGAACACTACTACAGAAAATTATAAAATAACAAAGGAAGACAACGATAGAGGAAGAAAGAAACAAAGCCTTTACAAAACAACCAGAAAGCAATTAACAAAATGATAACAGTAAATCCTTACCTACAAAAATTACTTTAGGGCTGAGGTTGTAGCTCAGTGGTAGAACACTTGCCTAACACATGTGAGGCCCTGGGTTTGATTCTCAGCATCACATGTAAAATAAAGGTACATTGACAACTAAAACAAAAAACTTTTAAAATTTATTTTAAATGGGGGTGCTGGGGTTGTGGCTCAGTGGTAGAGTGCCTGCCTAGCACATGTGAGGCACTGGGTTCAATTCTCAGCACCACATTAAAATGAAATAAAGATATTGTGTCCACCTGCAACTAAAAAAGATAAACATTTTAAAAAATTTAAAAATTACTTTAAATGTAATAGACTACATTTAACAATCAAAAGACAAAGTGGCTGAATGTACATATGAATAAGACCCAACTATCTGCTACATATAGGAGAACTGCTTAATCTTTAAGGATATATGTAGACTGAAATTGAGGTAATGGAGAAAGATATACCATGTAAATGACAAATTAGATAAAACAGACCTCAAATCAGAAACTATCACAAGAGGAAGTCATATTAGGATGATAATTAGGTCAATAAGTCAAGAATATACAAAAGTGGTAAATATTTATGCATATAAATATACAAAGCAAATACTAGAAATATGAAAGGAGTTATGAACAGCAATATATTAAGAGTAGAAGATGTCAATACTCTACTTCAATATAGCTCATCCAGACAGAAAATTAATAAGGTAACATTGGACTTGAACTATGCTTTAGACCAAATACACCTAACAGACATATACAAAATATTTTATTCAACCAAAACATAATTCATATTCTTCTCAAGCAAACGAAGAACTTTCTCTAGGATAGATAATATGTCAGGCCACAAAACAAGTCCTACTGACTTTCAGAAGATTGAAATCATATCACATATCCACTTTGACTACAATGGTATGAAACTAGAATCAGTAACATGAGGAAAACTGTAAAATTCACAAATATATGAAAATTAAATAAGAGTCTCTTGAACAATCAATGAGCCAAAAAAGAGAAAGAAATCAAAGGGGAAATGAAAAAAATCTTGATACAAACAAAAATAGAAATGCAGCATACCAAAGATTATGAGATGTACCTAAAGCCTAAGAGGGAGCTTTATAGTGAAAATGCCTACATTATAAAAGAAGGAACTTAAGTAAACAACCTAATGTTACACCTCAGGTAAAAACCTTAAGTAGAAAAAAGTAAGCCCATGGTTAATAGAAAGAAGAAAATAATACAAATGAGAGAAAAAAAGAAAAGAAACATAGTCAAGAAAATCCAAAGATGAGATCAATAAAATGAGTTGGTTTTGTGAAGATAAATAAAATTCACAAAATTTTAGATAAACTAAGAAAAGTAAGAAAAGACTCAAATAAATAAAATCAGAAATGAAGAGGAGACATTACAACTGATAGCATAGAATATAAAGGATCATAAGTGACCACTATGAAATTATACACCAACAAATGGAAAATATAAAGAAATTGAAAAATTGGTACAGGCAACCTATGAAGACTAAATCATGAATAAGTAGAAAAATCTGACCAGACTAATAATAGAAAGCAGTTTGAATCAGTAATATGAAGTACCCACAAAAGAAAAGTTCAAGACTTGATGGCTTCACCTAAATTCTATGAAACATTTAAGGACTAATAACAAATCTCAAACTCTCCCTCAAAACTGAAAAGGATGGAACATTTCCAATTTTATTTTACAAGGCATTACCCTAATGCCAACCAGACAAGCATACTACAAAAAAAATTACAGGCTAATATCTCTGAGAGACATATATGCAAAAATTCTTTAAAAAATACTAGGGAATCAAATTAAAAACATATTAAAATAATTGTACACCATGGTCAAGTGGAATTTATCCCTGACATGTAAGGATCATTTAAAACATACAAATCAAAAAATTTGATATATCACAGTTAGCAGAATGATGAGAAAATCATATCTCAAAAAATGCAGAAACATATGACAAAATTCAACATCTTTTCATGATTTTTTTAAAAAAATCAACAATTTGAGTATAGAAAGAATGAACTTCAACAAAACAGAGGCCCACAGCTAACATCATAGTCAATGTTGCAAAGCTAAGATCAGATGCCAGACAAGGATACCTACTCTTGCCACTTCTAAACATAGTATTAAAAGACCTCAGGCTTGGATCAAAGCTCAGTGGTAGAGTCTGCCTACTGTGCACAGATCCTGGGTTTAATACCAGCACTGAAATAAAAATAGAAGACCTAGCCCAAACAATTAGACATGGAAAAGAAATAAAAGGCTTTCAAATCAGAAAGGAAGAAGTAAAATTGTCCCCAAAGCAGGCATCATCTTATATATTTAAAACCCTAAAGACTACCAAAAAAAACGTAAGAACTAATAAATGAATTCATGAAATTTTCAGGATACAAAATCAATATTTGAAAAAGTCAGTGCACTTCTATATACTAAAGATGAAATTACCCACAAAAAAGTGAAAATCTCATTCATAATAGCAGTAAAGAGTAAAGCCCATAGGAGTAAATTTACCCAAGGAGGACCTGATATAGAATCCCCCAAATACTCATGTGTTGATCACTTGGTCTCCCAATGCACCAATGTTTAGAGATGGAGCTTTGGGAAGTTATTGGACCATGAGGCTCTGACCTCATCAGTGGATTATTCCATGATACCTGAATGAACTACTGGAAGGTGATGGAAACTGTAGGCATGGTTGAAGTAAGAAAGTTGCTGAGGGCATGCCCTTGGGGATGATATCTTGTCCCAGTTCCCTTCCTCCTCCTTCCCCTCCTCCTCCTCCTTGTTCTTCTTTCTGTCTCTTCCTCCCTCACTCTGCTTCCCAGCTGCCATGAACTGACAATTTTTCTCTGCCACACCCTTCCACCATGATGTTCTGCCTTGCCTCAGCCCCAAAGCAATGGAGCTAGCCAACCAAGGGCTGAAACATTTGAAACCATGAGCCGAAGTAAATCTTTCCTCCTTTAAGTTGTTATTGTCAGGTATTTTGATCACAGTGACAAAAACTGACTGAGGTAAAAGATCTCTTCACTGAAAACTATAAAACATTGATCAAAGAAATTGTAGAAGAAACAAATAAATGTAAATATATCTTATGTTCAAGATCAGAATTAATATTATTAAAGTATCCATACTGCCCAAAGAGAACTGCAAATCCATTGAAATACCTATCAAATTCCAATGACATGATACACAGAATTATTTTTTTTAATCCTAAAATTTGTATGGAACCCCAACAGATCCTGAATAATAAAAGCAATCCTGAAGAAATAAAAGATAAGGGCATCACACTTTCTAATTTCAAATTATATTACAAAGCTATAGTAATCAAAACACTAGGGTAGGGCTGAAGATATAGTTCAGTTGGTAGAGTGCTATATGTACAAGGCCCTGGGTTCAATCCCCAGCACCACACACACACACACACACACACACACACACACACTCTGTTAGTGTCATAAGGGAAGATCCATAGACCAATGGAGCAGTATAGAGATCCCAGAAAAAAACCTGCACACATACAGTTATCTAATCTTCAAAAATGGTGGCAAGAGTTGGGGAGGATATTGAACAAACTACATGTGTTTTATTGCGTGTATGTATTAATATATAACAACAAATCCCACCAATATGTACAACTATAATGCACCAATAAAAGGTGTGGAAGAAAAAAAACAATGACTCAAACACACAAATACTCGTGTGCATTCATACACACACACACACAAAGGTGGAAAGAGTATACAATGAGAAGATAGTCTCTTCAATAAATTTTTCTGAGAAAACTGGATATTTGCATGCAAAAGAATAAAACTGGAATCCTTATCTTGTACCATAAACATTAATTCAAAATGGATTAAAAATATAAACAGAACACCTGAAACCATAAAACTCCTAGGACAAGACATAGGGGGAAAACTCTGTAACATTGGTCTCTGCAACAATTGTTTTTTTAAATTTGACACCAAAAGCACAGAAAACAAAAACAAAAATGAACAAGTAAGTAAAACTTCATCAATCTAAAAGATATTCTTCACAGCAAAGGAAGCAATCAACAAAATGAATGCAACCTAGGAAAAGAATAATAAAAGCAAATGTAAACCCTGTATCCAATAAAGGATTAATACCTAAAATAGATAGAAATCACAATATAATAGGTAAAAAATAATAATCCATGTAAAATGGGGAAAAGACCTAAATAGACATTTTGGCAAAGAAGACATACAAATTGCCAATGGGTAAATGAAAAGATTCTGAACATAATTAATCATCAGAGAACTGCAAATCAAAACAACAATGAGCTATTTTTCCTGATGTGTGCTATGCAGAGTCACTCATCTCTGAAACCTGAAAATTAAGAGTTTCTTTGTACCCTGGTGGCTGTATCCAGTAGCTCTGTGACTGTTACAGAGCCACAAAATTGACATATTGAATTACTTTGTAAATGCTATTGATATCATTTGGACTAGCATGAGAAAAAAGAAAATGAAGCAAAGTTAGGAGGCTCATGAATGTTCAAAGAAGAAAAAAAGGATTGTGTTGAAGGCTAAACTACCTTATTCAGCAGCATGCTGAGAATATAAAGAAAAAAATGATTGAGATGTATGAAAAGAGACACACCAAACAAAAGAATGTTGAAAAGACTCCACAGGAAGCAGTATCTGCCTATCTGCTCCACAAAGACTATCAAGAGAAACTATTTCCCAATATGATTTTTAAAATAAAAAAAAGAAGGCAGGAAAATGGTAAGCCTCTCTACCCAAAGTTTGTGCCTAGAGAGGAACCTGAATATTAAAATTTACTTGAATGGAAAAAAAAAGAAAAGACTGCATGGCTCTCAATGTCTGCTTTGTTGAAGATCGCATTATGAGAAAACCACCTAAATATAAAGATTAATTAAGACAATGGGCTTAAATTTCATGAAGGCCCATGTGACACATCCTGAACTGAAAGCCACCTTTTAAACCTGCCAATATTTAGTATAAAAAAGAATTGCTTCCCACCATCATGTACATCCATAAGAATGGGGTCCTAATTAGAATAAGATATATTCCATGCTTGTATAATTATATCAGAATTAATTCTATTGTCATGTATAACTAAAAAGAACCAATAAAATTAAAAATAGAAAACAATTTTGTAGGAACATGACAAAAAATTTTTAGAAAATAAAAGATAATTCCTCATCCCTACTATACTCAACTTTTGGTCTTATTACCAAAGACACTGTCAGTGAAGTAAACAGGAGCAAGTTGGACATTGTGACACAAGGTGCCAAGGTTATTTGTGGGAAAATATGCCCAGGTTATCAGCAATCCTGAAAATGAATGCATAATGCAGTCTTACTGATTTGACAGCACTTTTATGAAGTATCTCCTTATAATTATTGAACATTACAAACCAGGAAATCACCATTACTATGATGTTTATGAATATTAACAAATAGCCTTGTGCATGTACAATCATCAAGAGGATTTTGTTTTGAGACAGGGTCTAATTATATTGCCCAGGTTCGTTTTGGTTCAACTGATGCTCCTGCCTCAACTCCCAGTACTGAGGACTACAGATGTACCACTACACCTGGTTAATCAAAGAATTATTTATTAAGTTGTTGAAAATATTATAATAACCTTTTTAAAATAAGAAAACACCACGAGGACACAGTGGCATGTGCCTGTCATCCCAGCTACTTAGGAGGCTGAGGCAGAATGAGCACTTCAGCCCAGAAGTTCAACATCAGTCTTAGTAACATAGGCAGACTCCATCTCAAAAAATAACAATAATACAGGCCATGCATGGTGGCACATGCCTCTAATCACAACTTAGGAGACTGAGCCAGAAGGATCACAAGTTCAAAGCCAGCCTCAGCAAATTAGCATCCCTGGATTCAATCCCCAGCACCAAAAAATAAATTGACTAATAATAAAAATATGAAAAATTCTTGAGATTTGATGTACATTATGGTGACTAATAATATTGTATAGAAGAAATTTGCTGAGAGAGTAGACCTCAAGTATTCTCATATTCACATTAAAAACATAAATGTTTGAGATGATAAATAAGTTGATTAGATTTTTCAATCGAATTAACATATAAATCATTTAATAATATATATGTACACCAAAAACATCAATTTTATACCTTAAATATAAGCAATGTTTATTTATGAATCATACCTCAATTTTAAAACACAGGGGTAATTCTTCATGACCTTACATTTGGAAGTGGATTCTTACTTATGAAAGCCAAAGCACAAACCACACAAAAGAAAAAAAATAAATTGGACTTCTATTTTTAAAATTTTTATGCATAAAAGTACACTATTACAAAGTGAAAAGACAACCTACAGAATGAGAGAAAGTATTGGTAAACCACATATCTGATAAAGGTCTCGTATTCAGAGTATTTAAGGAATGTTTACATCTCAACAACAGTAAGACAAACAACCCAATGAAAAATAGGCAAGGGACTTAAATAGATATTTCTCTAAGGAAGATATACAAACAGCCAATAAGTACAGGAAATGATGCTCAACAGTATTAGCCATCAGGGAAATGTGAATCAAAACCACATTGAGCTACCACTTCACACCCACCAGATGTTAAGTACTGGGGAGGAAGTGGAAAAATTAAACCCCTCATGCATTGCTGGTCAGAATCTCAAATGGTACACTGCTATGGAAATTAGTGTGGCATGTCTTCAAAAAAAATTAAACCCCTCATGCATTGCTGGTCAGAATCTCAAATGGTACACTGCTATGGAAATTAGTGTGGCATGTCTTCAAAAAGTTAAACAGTATTACCACGTGACCCACCAATTCAGCTTACACATATATTCCCCAAATTGAAAACAAGCATTATGAGGCCTTGGGTTTGATCCATGAACACCACAAAAAAGAAGGAGGAAGAAGAGAAGGAGAAGGAGGAGAAGAAAAAGGAGAAGCATTGAAATCAAGCACTCTAGGCAAGCATGTACTTTTACACAAATATTCATCAATAGTCCAAAGTTAGAAATAACCAAATATGTCCATCAATGATGAACAGATGATAAACAAGTGTGGAATACAAACATAGTGAAAAATTATTTGTCCATAAAGATGAAGAACTGATAAAGGTTACAAGATGAATGAACCTCAAAAACATTATGCCTGGTAAATAAGCCGTACACAAAAATTCATATATGGTATGAATCCATTATATCAAATATCCAGAATAGGTAAATTCATAGTGACAGAAAGTCAGTATCAGGGGCTGGGGGTGAGGCCCTGGGTTCAGTCCTCAGCACCACATAAAGATAAATGAATTAATTAAAGATATTGTATCCAACTACAACTAAAAAATAAATTTTAAAAAAGAAATTACCAGAGGATGGGGAGGAGGGGTAAATGGGGCATAAATGATTAATGTGTATAGAGTTTTCTTTTGGGGTGATGTAATGTTTTAGAACTAGATAGAAGTGATGATTGCACAATGATGTAAATATTCTACCTGCCACTATATCGAACACCTTGAAATAGTTATTTTTTTTTAAAGAGAGAGAGAGAGAGAATTTTTTAATATTTATTTTTATTTTTCGGTGGACACAACATCTTTATTTTATTTTTATGTGGTGCTGAGGATTGAACCCAGCGCCCCACACATGCCAGGTGAGCACGCTATCACTTGAGCCACATCCTGAGCCCCAGAAATAGTTAATTTTTGATACGTGAGTTTCACTTTCAAAACAATCATCAAAAAAAGAGTAAATGAAACCTAATCATCCTGAGGACCTCTCTATGATTTACATAAATGTTTCAAAACCATGATTTAGAAACAGGTGGAGGTAGGAAAAAGATCCTTGGGATGGGTGTCTAGAAATCAGGATTTAGGATTGACTATTAATTAGCTTTGTAAGCTGAGGCAAATTATGTAGCATCTTTGGATAGCTCCTGCATTTGCAAAAGGTAAAACCTCAAATTTGCTGCCTCTACAATAAAAACTTCAAAAGAGTCACCCATAAGAATAGCCCTATAAAGAATCATACTCACAAAAATACCCACCCAATCTCCTGGACTTGCTGGGAGTGACAGAATGAGTCAATGAGTGGGAATGCACCAGATAAAAAAAGGGCTGGCTGGATTAAAAAGTAGCTAAATCTACCCATTTCATTCATTCAGAAAGCAATTTTTGAGTACCAAATATATACCAAACAGTGTACTAGGTACTGAGGCTACAGACAAGCAACTCAAAAAGTCATATACACTACTGCATGAGATAGGAAAACAGATAATTATAATAGGGTATGATAAAGATATATGATATGGAATGCAATGAGATTCTGTGGGATCACACAGGTATATAACCTCACTCAATATGGAAAGATGTCTGAGATGAAGTAATAAAAAGTTGCCAGGCAAAATAGTATGGAGAGAAGACTCAAGCCAAGAAGATGGAGATGGTATAAATGGTTATGGATACCTTAAACAAATTGGTGTCTGCAGGGGACTTCAAACAGTTCAGCATTGCTGGAGCTTAAATAGCAAGAAAGAGAATGGCAAAAACAAAAGAAAAAAAAAGTTTATGTGAAAGGATCATGCCGGATCTTACAGGCCCTGAAAGATCTTTCTCTTAAGAGGAATGGGAAAGGGGGGGGACAAGGTAGAGAATTGAATAACAGCAGATGAGGTAGAGAGGGAAGATGGGAGGGGAGGGGAGGGGGGATAGTAGGGGATAGGAAAGGCAGCAGAATACAACAGTTACTAATATGCCATTATGTAAAAATTGTGAGTGTGTGACTGATGTGATTCTGCAATTTGTATTTGGGGTAAAAATGGGAGTTCATAACTCACTTGAATCAAATGTATGAAAGATGATATGTAATATGATAAGCTTTGTAATGTTTTGGACAACCAATAAAAAATAAATAAATAAAAAATAAAATTAAAAGAAAAAAAAGAGGAATGAGAAGTCATTGAAGGATTTAAGGATCCAGAGTTCCATATCAGATTTATATTTTAAGATTATTTTGGCATTGTAGAGAATGAAGTAGAGGGGGCCCAGAATGGTGGTAGGGACATCAGGTAGGAGATAATGACAATAGTTCTGATCTAAAGTCATGAGGGTTTGGCCAGGTATGTTGGCTCACACCTGTAATCCCAGTGACTTGGAAGGCTAAGACAGGAGGATCACAAGTTCAAGGACAGCCTTAAAACTTAGTAAGGGGGCTGGGGATGTGGCTCAAGCGGTAGCGCGCTCACCTGACATGCGTGCGGCCCGGGTTCGATCCTCAGCACCACATACCAACAAAGATGTTGTGTCTGCCAACTAAAAAATAAATATTAAAAATTCTCTCTCTCTCACTCTCTCTTAAAAAAAAAAAACTTAGTAAGGGGCTGGGGATGTAGCTCAAGCGGTAGCATGCTCGCCTGGTGTGCGCGGGTGGTTGGGTTCAATCCTCAGCACCACATACAAATAAAGATGTTGTGTCCACCAAAAACTAAAAAATAAATATTAAAAAATTCTCTCTCTCTCTCTCTCTAAAAAAAAAATAAGACCCTGTCTCAAAATAAAATAAAAAGGGCTGGGGTATAGCTCAGTGGTAAAGAGCCCT
This sequence comes from Ictidomys tridecemlineatus, assembly GCF_052094955.1. NCBI lineage: Eukaryota > Metazoa > Chordata > Mammalia > Rodentia > Sciuridae > Ictidomys > Ictidomys tridecemlineatus. The sequence continues at coordinate 78,550,644 of NC_135493.1, forward strand.
TGGGTTCAAGTCCTACTAGAATAAAATAAAGCAATAAGGGTTTAAATAAAGGCAATGGGAATAGAGCAAAGCAGATGGAGTTGAAATATATTTAGGAGATAAAAATCAACAGGACTTGCTGAGGATATTGGGTCTAGCAGGTAATGGAAGCTGCTGATATATGGATGACTTTATAGTTCTAGGTTAGGTAGCTGGTAGATAATCATGCCACCAAGAAAAATTGAAAACTCAAGAGTAGGATCATGTTTATTAGAAATATGATGGATTCCATGTTGAACATGTTAAGATTATGGTTCCTGTGGTGCATACAAGTGCCTTGATACATTATTTGCAACTTGGGAATGATATTGGACTTATAGAATTGAGGGTCACCAGAATGTAAATAGTAGTTGAAACTTAGTGCCTCAAGAGATTATTTCAGATGATCTTTGGAGAATCTTCCAGCTTCAAGATTAAAAATCCTTCATTATACCTCCTCTTTTTCCTTCCTTTTGATGATATCCTATGGAAGAATAAAGATAAGTTTATAGGGAAGAATTGAATGGAGTAAAAGTGACAGCTTTATGGATCATAAATGGAAGACTGTTCTAGATAGGAAAGAAACATAGGCAGAAAGAAAATAGTTTAAGATCTTCAGGAGAAGCTGAATTGCACAGTCAGTCAGCTATTGGCACAGATATACAATGCTCCGAGCAGGCCATTTAGATCTTGATGTTGATCCAGACAAGACTGTCCCTACCCTTAACTTGGCACAACAAGTTGGCATCAGATACTGCTACCTTGAAGTTCATGCCTGTGACTGCCAGCGCAGTGGCCCAGGAACTATGTTTAGAAGGCCATGTGCATGGCTTCTCTGCTCTGTATCCAAATGGAGGAAATTCACTTGGCTGATTTTCGGAAACACTCTCTAGGAGGAATGTGAAGCAGGTTTCTAATCTTGCTCTGCTTAGACATAAATTAAGATCTTGTTTGTTCAGAATGACTACTGCCCCATCCTGCCAGAAACTCCACTGTGCTCTCTGGGGTGTGCAACCTCTATTTATTAGGTTATTTTGTTGGCCAGGGGCTCACACTGTGCTTTGTTCTCTTTGCTCTGCCGCTCCCATGGACTGGCTGCCGAGCAAACCAGACAGTGACCCCTGATTCACTCTTCCATCAATTCTATTCATATCGCTTCGTTGTCTTTGGATGGCGTGACCAAGCACCTCAAAGCAGATGCTGGGAGCCTTGTGTACTGCTCCAGAGTGACAAGCTCCTCCCAGGCCCTGGAGACACATAGGAAATCCAGCTGCAAGGCCTCTCCTCCTGGCCCCACCCAACGATGGCAGTACAGTTGGGGACAAGGAACCCTGAAAATCTGGCTCTCCTAGACTTCAGACATCAGCAAGTCTGGCCCTGTTTGAATGCAGAAAAGGCAAATGCCTACAAGGGATTTTGAGGGGAACCAAAAACTCTCAGTATCCTGAAACATCTCCATTCACCTTCCCACACTCTAATATGCTTGGAGTCACTCTGTTTGTTTAAGGTCCTGTGCCTTGAAAAACTACCCAGTGACAAATTTATATAGGTGAAGGGACCACAACTATGTACCAAATTACCTAGATTCTAGCCTCAACTCTGCTGTATGATCCTGGGAAAGTCCCATCCCTTTTGGGGGCCTCAATTTCCTCAATACATTATACAAGGAAGAAACTGTATGAGATCATTTGTAAGGCCCCCTATGTCTATAACATTTTGTATTTCTATGACCCAAATTCAAACTCAAATGCTACTTCACAGAGGCTGCCACTGAATTCATCAAAATTTATTTATCCATTTGTTTGAATTAACCAGGTACACCAACAGAAAAAGAATCAAGGGCATGGATTGGTCATATGGATATCCCAGAGGCACAGAAACCCTTTATGAAAATGAATTCTGACAAGACAATCCTCAACTTCCTTTCTGCCCTGTTTATCTCACATCTATCCCATCCATATCCCCCTACTCTCCACTACTGGCCATCTTGACTGAGAATAGGTAAATACCAGCCAGAAGTTGAAGAAGCACTTTTAAGAGGTGAACAAAACCATCCAGGTTGGGAAAGTAAATCCAAATCTTAGATGAACTGTTTTCTAAAGAGGTCCAGATTGAGGCCCCATTTAGAAAGCAGCCCCAAGGTGCTATGCAATAGAAGGGCAGAAGGTGGCTTTCCCCAAATGGAGGTGAGTTATGTGTCTAAAAGCCTAGGAAAGCAACCACTAGATGGTATATCATCTCAGAGAGGAAGGAAAAGCTAGAGCCTGGAATCCCAGATATTCTACCCTGGCTTTTTTCAGGATAGCCTAGAGAAGTATAATAATAATAATAATGAAAATAATAATAATAATAATAATAATGGCTGCTAACAATATTATTGTATTTACTAAGTACCAGGCAATACTCTTAAGTATAAATTGAAGCGGAAACAATTGTAAATTAAAATAATTATTCCTTATAACATTCCTATAAGTATTTATCATCATCATCATCATCCTCATTTTACAGATAAGGAGAATAAAACAGAGAGGTTAAGTAATTTTTTTAAAGTCAAACTACCAGGAAAGTGTACATCCAGGGCATAAAAAAGTAGGTAATCCAGTAAAGGAGAAAAATATCGTCTCAAATGACACAGATCAGAGCTGAAAAGATCTTCATTTTTTATGAGGGAATTGAGATGAAAGAAATTTACTCAATGTAACATGATGAAAAAGAGTATAAAAGTGTCAGAACTGGAACCTTGATGTGCTGATTCCCAACCCAGTACTCTCACCACTACTGCTTTTGATCTTTTGTTGTGTTTCTCTTTGAATTTGCCTCCCTATCACCCAACTCAGTGGACATTGCCAGCTTGGTCATTCCATAGCCCGTCTCACAAGATTGTGGAGGGGTAGCCATCTCTGTAGTTCAAGTCATTATCTTCTCTTTCCAAAATATAAATGAGGCTAGAGCTGGCTCCAATCAAGCATTTTCCAAATGATTAGATTCCCTGAATCCCAATATCACCTCTGTGGGGGTTACTGATAGAATGCAAAACCAACATTTTCCATCCATAAAGACATCAACACCCAACCATGCCAAGGCCTCGACCTTCTGAGAAGATGAGTGTTCAGTGATGTATGAGGCCCGCCTCCTGCTCAGACAGATCCATGGATTCAAATCTGAACTTTTAAAGGGTCATTTGGGGAAACCAATACCAAGCCCAGCTGGAAAAATTCTGCCTGATTCATTAAGAAGTGACGAGTAGAGCTTGTGAAAGTGGAAAGTGGGGCTAGAGGGAGTGGGGCTAATATGGTTTAGTAATGCCATCAAAGTGTTCTGGCCAGTGGCAAGGAAATGGGCAGCTCAGGGCTTCCAAAGGCCCAGACTACTCTTCTGTCCGTATTCATGGCTCATTGCCTCAAGGTGTTGGAGTTCACAAAGCCATCCTCCCCACATTGTGCCTCACTCCACCCCTCCAGCGGGTGTGGGAAATAAAAGTCTCTAGTATGGATGGGAAGTTTTAAAGGTCCTCTTGGGGCTGAGACTTCAACCCACATGAGACACTCTGCCCATTACCCAATTCCTTTATGGACCTCTGAGCTGGACACATATCACCAAGCCTGGTGAGCAGGGTGGACTTACTCCCACACACACACGCTGAGGATTTGAGATATGAGTTTAAGACCTCAGAAATGCAAAGAGTTTGGAAAGAGGGAAAATTTTACCTCACAAGGGAAGAGAGTGGCACCAAGAGGCTGGTTGATATCCCAGGGCAGTATCAGAGCTCACTTCTATCACAATCAGACTTTCTACAACATAGACTCCATGCAAACTTTCTTATGATAAAAGAGGATAAAATGGTTGATTCTGAAGCAGCCATGAGGTGACACACAAATAACAGCTCATTGATTTATTTATTAATTTATCCAGACAACAGCTCATAAGTGCCTACTATATGCAAACCATCATGAAAATAGAAATAGACAAGGGAGGTGGCACTTTCTCCAAATGCTCAAATCCAAAGTGGTCATTCCCAAATACCAGCTATATATAAATAAAGGCCTTTAAATGGTATAAATGAGAGAATCACAGTCTCCCAACTTGAGTACCTTCAGAAAGCACCATCTATTTCAACCTCTTCATTGTTCAAGACATAAACTCAGGAAGGGAAAAAGCATTCTCAGTGTTGTACAGCCAAATAATAATACAGCTGGCTTTTCCACTAGGACCTCAAAGGACTAAAAGGTTACTGTAGTTTCATGCTAATTTCAGGCAACACTTTTACAAAAATTAGAATGATACAGAGGTTAGCATGATCCCTGCACCAGGATGACATTCAAATTCACAAAGCACTCCATATTCTATATATGTAATCAAAATATCATACTGTATCCTAGAAATATGTATAATTATTATGTATCAATTTTAAATTGTTAAAAATTACTATCAAAATTAAATGTTAAGACAACTCTGCACAGGAGTTTTGTGTTAATATTTAAAGAATAGGTAGGATTTTTCCCAAAATTGTATTATGAAAAATTTTAAGTATACAGTCAGGGCAGGCTACATTAATTTGTGGGGCCTGGTGCAAAATGAAGAAGTGAGGTCTCTCATTCTTAAAGCAGGGGGAAATTGCCGTTAAAGCTACTAAAAAAGTGTTTTCTTTCTTCTGTGTATTCACACACCCTATCTATTAATTCCTCTTCCACACCTACCCACTGCATGTGCCTCCCTGCTCCTCTCCCTCCCCACCCCCGTGTGTGTGTGTGTGTGTGTGTGTGTGTGTGTGTGTGTGTGTGTGTGATGGTACTTTCTATTTGTTATTTAATGTGGTTCTAAGAATAATTGACATTTAAATTATTATATTGTTCATCTTTATTTTTCAAGGTTAGTTTAAATGTAAATATAAGAGCATTAACTCATAGGTTAATATCACTAAAAGTGTACAATTCACATTTAATAACTCATATATGAATATGTATTTCATTCTTATCAGAACAATGGAAATATTACACAAAACTGAACTGCTTTGTATTTCACTTTTTCATGTACACACATTCTACCAATAGTCTTCACCTTTGATTTACTGTTCTAAGGAAGAATAGAAAAGAAAAGGAGCTACGGACTGCCCTATCTTTTACTTCTATATCATAGTCAATTATAGTGGTTGGCTAATAGAGGAAAATAACATGAGTAAGAAAGAATATGATAGGGTTCCTTGGTCATTTTAGAACACCACTGCCTTCTTTTTGCAATCAAACCAAGTCTTGGTCTAAATGAAAATAATAGCCTCTTGGGGTTTTCTGGGCCCTTGCTTAGTCATAAACATAATTCATTTGAGTCTTGTTGTACTCCTGGACATTGTGGATTCACTGGAATTCTGTGCTAATATAATATCATAAATGTTATACATACATGGGGTAGCACTAAAGAATAGATATCTACTCCCCTTATGCACATGCACCATTGTCCCATTGGATTTTCAACATGAGTTGGGAGATGAAATTATTAAGAATTACAAAAGAGGAGCAGCAGGACATTAAACCAAGCACAGGGCCCTTTTGTACATGAGGCTGTAAGTAAATGCACAGGTTAAAATACAGAGAAATTTATAGTGAATGAACCTCCACCTAAACTTCATTGTTAAACAAAAATCAACTCAAAGTGGATCACACCCTGAAATGTAAAATATGAAACTATAAAAATTTTAGAAGATAATATAAAAGAAAATATTCAGAACCTAAGGCTTGGTGAGTAGTTTTTAGCCATGACACCAAAAGCATGACCAATAAAAATATTGATAAGCTCTACTTCATCAAAATTTAAAACTTTACACTCCGTGAAAGATTCTGTTAAGAAGATGAAGTGACAGGCCAAAGACTGAAGACAACATTTACAAATCAGCTATTTGACAAAACATTTGTACTTAGAATATGTAAAGAACTTTCAAAACACAACAGCAAAAAATCAGATGATTCATTTAGAAAACAGACAAAAAAACATAAAGAGACATGCAGTGAACATCACCAACAATTAGGGGGAAGCTAATTAAACCACAGCAAGATATCTTCTGTGTATTCACACACCCTATCATACCTATCAGAGCGACTAAAATAAAAAATAGTTATAACATTAAACGCCAGCAAAGATGTAGAGATTCTGAGCACTTCATTTATAATTTGGAGCATGTAAAATGATGCAGGCACTCTGAAAACAGTTTAGCAGTTTCTTATAAAACTAAACATGTAACTACCATTTGACCTAGCAATAACACTCTGGGTATTTATTTGAGGCATATGTAAACATATTTTGGGGGGCTGGGGTTGTGGCTCAGTGGTAGAGCACTCACCTAGCACATGGATGGCTTGGGTTCAATCCTCAGCACCACATAAATATACATAAGTAAAATAAAGGTATTGTGTACAACTACAACTAAAAAATAAATATTTAAATAAATAAACATTTTTTCACAAAATCCTATACACAAATGTTTATATTAGCTTCATTTGTAATAGTCCAAAAGTGGAAATCAAGAGCTTTCTTTGGTGAATGGATAAACAAACTATGGTACATCCATATGGAATACTACTTAGCAGGAAAAAATCCCAACTATTTATTACTGAAACAGCTAGGATGGATCCCAAGGGCATTATGCTGAATGGGGAAAAAAAGCAAGCCAACCTCAAAATATCACATACTATATGACTATATTTGCATGGCACTGAAAAAATGACAAAATTAAAGTGATAGAAAAACAGATCAGGGGCTAGGGTTGTGGCTCAGCGGTAGAGCATTCGGCTAGCACATGTGGGACCCTGGGTTCGATTCTCAGCACCACATAAAAATAGATAAAGAAAAGATATTGTGTCCAACTACAACTAAAAAAATAAATGTTTTTAAAAAAGAAAAATAGATCAGTGGTTTCAGGGATTAGGAATGGAGGAAAGTTTAAATATAAAAGAGGGGCTGTGGTTGTGGCTCACCAATAGAGCGCTTGCCTAGTATGTGAGAGGCAGTGGATTTTATCCTCAGCACCACATTAAAAAAATAAAAATAAAGGTCCATTGACAACTAAAAAAGTTATATTTAAAAATATATAAAGGGGTAGCATGAGAGAATTTCTTTGTGCTAATAGAACACCTTTTCTAATTGTGATGTTGAATAACAAATCTGTACATAATAAAATACCATAGCACTTGTTATGGATTGAACTAAGTACCCCAAAATTCATATATTGGAAACCTAATCCTCACTGCCTCAGAATGTGGCTGTTTGTGGAGATACAGCCATTAAAGAGGTTATTAGCCTAGAATGAGTCTATTAGGGTGGGCCCTAATCCAATCTAATTGGGTATCCTTATAAGAAGAGATTAGCACATACTGAGACATACAAGACTTTTATAGCTATATATACACAGAGGGATGAACATGTAAAGAGGAAGCAAGAGGGCAGCCATCTGCAAGCCAAGGAGAGAGGCCTTAGAATGAAATCACCTCTACAAGGACCTTTATTTGAACTTCTAGTTTCCAGAACTGTGAAAAATAAATTTCTGTTGTTTAACTCATCAAGTCTTTGGTATGTTTGTTTATGGCAAGCCCAGAAAACTTATACAGCACTATATGCCAAAAAAAGATACATGCATATAAAAACTGGTAAAATGGGGGATGGGTTGTGGCTCAGTGGTAGAGTACTCACCTAGCACATGAGAGGCCCTGAGTTTGATTCTCGACGCCACATAAAAATAAACAAATAAAATAAAAGTATTGTGTCCAAATACAACTAAAAAATAAATATAAAAAATGGTAAAATGGCATAGGTTGTATTAGTCTGCTCAGGCTGCCAAAATATCACAAACTGATATCGTAAACAAAATATCATAGGTGTTTGTTTTCTCACAGTTCTAGGGACTAGCAGTGCAAGACTGCAGTGCCATAATAGATTTCTGGTGAGGACTCTATTCCTGGCTTGTAGAAGGCAAGGAATAAAATATCCTCACATGGCCCTTCTTCAATATTTACAGGGATGAGGGAGAGAATGCTGGTATCTCTTCCTCTTTTTATGAGGATACCAGTTCTATCAGATTAAGGTCCCACTATTACCTTAACCTTAATTACTTCCCTAAAGGGCTATTCTCCAAATACAGTCACACTAGGACTTAGGGCTTGTTATGATTTAGATATGAGGTGTTCCCCAAAAACTCATGCATGAGACAACACAAGAATTTTCAGAGGTGAAATGATTAGATTATAAGACATGTAACCTAATTAGTGCATTAATTAGGATGGATTAACTGGGCAATTGGTATAGGCAGGTAGGGTGTAGCTGGAGGAAGTACATTACTGGGAAGGTGCCTTTGGTGTTTACATTGTGTCCACAGTGAGGGGAGCTCTTTCTGCTTCCTGGTTGCCATGTCCTGAGCTCCCTTCCTCCACCACACTGATGTTCTGTCTCGCCTCAGGCCCAGAGCTATGGAGTCAGTCGACCATTGACTGAACCTCTGAAACCATGAGTCCAAATAAATTTTTCCTCCTGTTCTTGTCAGTTCTTTTGGTCAAAGCAATGAAAAGTTGATTAAAACATGGCTTAAAAATATAAATTTGTTGTGGAAATAATTCAGGCCATCATAAAAGTATATTGTTTAGTTCATTGTACTGTTGTAACATCAATTTCCTGGTTTTGAAGATGTACCATGGTTACATGAGATGTTATCATTGATGGAAGCTGGATTATGGGTACACAGGAACTCTCTGTACAACTTTTACAGTTTCTTTTGAGTCTGAAATCATTTAAAAATACAAAATTTAAAACAAAAACAAATGAAATAAAAGCAAATATTCTAATATTCTAAGAAGTCCCACATTATGCAAGAATCCATATCTTGACAGTTTGCATAGCAAAAGGAACAAGGACAGTTGGCAACATTCACCAATTCACCCAAGCTGGCTGAACCTCAGTGTCTACATGCTTCAAATCATGGCATGCAGGGCAGAGCACTTCCCAGGCCATCAGAAGCCCTGGATCTTTGCCCCCACTTTTGCTTCCATTAACATTAGGTATTTTTTGATATATTACTTCCTCTCTTTTGGTAAAATGGGGATGAGCTCTAACCTGCCTCCCTCACAATCCCAGGAGACAACACCAGGCATCTGGCTTATTGACATACTCATCTTACTATTAGCATTTTCTTCCCCAAGTAGCAAAAATAGAAGACAAGAGAAGAGGGGGAGAAATTAGGCAACATGTAGAAAGGAGGAGGGAAAAAAGCTGCATGCCAGATGTTTTTTGAGAAATGAAGAAAGTGTGAGGTGAAGTAAGCGTTTGACAAGAATGTTCAGGAAGAAGATTAATCACCATTTCAGTGTTCCATGTCCAAAGTGATTGTGTCTTTGCTTGTTTGGCTGGATCTGATTTCAGAATTAGAGAAACCAGCTTTCTCATTAAGGCAGGACGGGGTGGGGGGACACACCAGGGCTTCTTTAAGGTTGGCTACTAATAGAGGACAGATGGAAATGACTGGAATGCCCTTAAATAAAGCAGAAAGCAGCTGAGAGAAAAACTGTTAAAAGAAAGTACATAAACAGTTTGACCACAAACTACCAGGTTCTGACTTGCTGATAGGGGTGTAAAACTAACTTGTCAGCTTGGTTTTTAAGTGCCAAACAGTGAGTGCTGAAGTGGCAGGGAAGACCAGTCAACAGGCACAGTCACTCCCACTATTCAAAACCTTCCATGACTTCCCACTGCCTGACAAAAAAGTCCAAACTCCTTTGCTTTGAATAAGCTGACCCAAATCTGCCTTCTAGCCTTTTCCCCCCACTGTGTCTCAAATCCACAAAATTGGATGGATTATATTGACTGCACCTTCAAAAACCACATTGGAACTGAAGGTCAAGAGACCTAGACCCAAATCCCCACATTCTTATTATCTCACTATATGTTATGGTTTGGATGTGAGTTGTCCTGTAAAAGCTCATACATAAGACAACACAAGAAGGTTCAGTGGATAAATGATTGGGTTATGAGATCCTTAACCCCAATCAGTGAATTAATCCCCTGATGGGAATCAAATGAGTGGTAACTGAAGGTGGGTAAAATATAGCTGAAGGAGGTAGGTCATTGGGGTGTGCCTTCAGGGTATATATTCTGTATCTGGCAAATAGAGGCTCTCTCTCTCACTCCCTCTCTCTCTCCCTTTCTGTCCTTTCTGATCATCATGTGAGCTTCTTCTCTCTACCACACTCTTTTGCCATGATGTTCTACCTCACCTTGAGCCCTGAGAAATGGAGTCAACTGCCCATGGACTGAGACCTCTGAAACCATGAACTCCCAAATAAATATTTCCTCCTCTACAATAGTTCTGGTCAGGTCTTTTAGTCAGAACAGCAAAAATGCTGCCTAAAACACTATGTAAAATAAAATTACTTAACCTCTGTGAGCCTTGCTTTCTTCTTCTGTCCAATGAGTATAATAATTCCCACCACCCTAATGACAATGACTTTTTTTGCAGAGTGCAACAACAGACAAAAGCATCTTGGAGAGTCCAGCAGGTTTTAAGCACTAAGTTTCTCAACCTGTTCTATAACTTTCCTTGAACATGGTCAATCCCAAATCTCTCATACACATGAAAGAATCTATCTGTGACTAATAATTTCATCATTTAAGCCCCTCTGAATCTTTACCAAAAAATATTCTAAGAAAGTGTGTTCAAATCTCTTTGGCCTCACTACCCAGATTTAATATCTATCTTCTCTGTAGATATTTTATACAATAGTCTATGGAATCTACAAGCCTTAAATGATTAAATTATGATTTAAAACACTATATTTTAATCATCTGTTCATGAACATGTCTTCCTCATTAGTATATGGGGGTACTCAATGGCAAGAATTATGTCTTATTGAATTTAACGTACCCAATATCCATTAGGCAATAAGTCTCAACAAGGGATTATGGAATTAAATCTCTTCAGTATTTTGGGAAACTTCACTAGTGTAGAGTTACAAAGATTCATCATTATTATGTCAATTACACTTAAATCAATTTCTTCTGACAAATATTGACTTAGAAAAATGACAAACAACACAATAAAGATAAGCATTAGGGGTCCAACTGTAAATGAGACAGTCTCCCTTGGGCACTGATTCTCAGTCTTGCCTGTATATTGTAATCCCCTGGTGAAGTATTAAAAAAAACTGATATCCAAGTCTCCCACCAAAAGGATTATAATTTAATGCATCTTGGATACAGACATGCATCAGGTTTCTTAACATTCAGCCTGGGCTGAAAATCACAGATATTATGAAACAAGTAATTGTGTACATAATGAGTCTTTTGAAAAAAGAAGGATACTATGGGAATTTATTATCTAGTCCTGAGAGTGTTGAATTCTATATCCATCAAAAATATCCTTCTGCAGTTGGGAATTTAGCTCAGTGGCAGAGGGTTTGCCTAATATGCTTAAGGCCCTAAGTTTGGTCCTCAGCCCTGAAAAAAAAATTACCTTCAGGAAATAAGTAGAAATGAAGACATCCTCAGATGAAGAAGAGCCAACAATCTGTCATCAACAGACCCATCCTAAAAGACTAACTAAAGGAAGTTCTCTAAACATAAATAAAATAGTGAAAATAAAAAAAGAAGAGGGCTCATGGTGGAATGATGCTTGACTAATATATATGAGGCCTAAGGTTCAAACCCCAACACCACAGAAAAAGAAGGAAAAGAAAATCTTAGAGCTCAGAAAGGGGGTGGGACAGAAGAATCATGAGGATAAACACCACTTTGAGAATTGTCTAAGTCATCTGTGATGACTGAAACATCTTTATAACATCATATGATGTGGTCCTTAATATATGTAGTAGAAATACTTTTTTAAATTATATTACAAATAAAAGGAGGGTAACTTCAGAACATTTATCCCAGAGGAATAAAAACTTGTGTCTACATACTCATCTGTGCATGATTACTCATAGCAGCTTTATTCCTAATAGCTCCAAACTAGAAACAACTAAAATGCCCTATAAAAATTGTTAAACTAGAGCACATCTATAGCATGGAATACTATATAACAATAAAAATAATCAAACTATTGATAAATGCAGCAACTTGGATGACTCTTAGGGCATGATGCTGAATAAAAAAGTCAATCCCAGAGTACCACATACTATATTTTTTCATTTATATAACATTCTCAAAATGATGAAACTATAGAGATATAGAACACAGTTTAGAGACAAGGGAAGAGGAGAGGTGGCTGTGGCTATTAAAATTTAATATGATGGATATTTGTGATGAACCTATTCACTATCTTAATAGCAGTGGTGGTATGTGAGTCTACATATGTGATGAAATGATTTAGAACTATATACATAAATTGTACTAGGGTTAATATTCTGACTTTGATATTGCATTATAGTTAAGATACAACCACTGGAGGAAATTCAGTGTAGGACACATAGAACATATTTATAATAACTTTATAACTTCCCATGAATCTATACTTTTTTAAATAAAAAGTTAAATATCAAACATTCTAAAATAAGAATAATTATGATAACTTATGAGTAGATAAGAACTATAAAAGTCAGGTTACCTTTAATATCAATTAATCAATTACCTAAAATGTGAAGGCAAGGGAGAAGTATATAGTTTTGTATGTGATTAAAGTGGTTATCATCTTAAAAAGGATGTTATAACTATAAGATATTTTACTTAAGTTTCATAGTAATCACAAAGGAAAAATTGTAGTAAATACATAAAAGTTTAGAGCAAGAGCCAGAGCAATTAGGCAAGAGAAGGAAATGAAAGTGATAAAAATAGGAAGGGAAGAAGTCAAATTATCACTGTTTCAGATGATATTTTCCTTTACCTAGGAGATTTTTTAAAATCCCACCAAATTCTGCTATAGCTTATTAGAGCAAATAAACACATTTGGCAAAATAAAAAGTTACAAAGCCAAAAGCTTTCCTACATACCAACAATGAATCTGCTGAGAAAGAAATCAGGAAAATAATTCCATTCATAATAGCCTCAAAAAATAAAATACCTAGGAATAAATCTAACCAAGGAGGTAAAAGACCTCTTCAATGAAAAATACAGAACATTGAAGAAAGAAATTGAAGAAGATCTCAGAAGATAGAAAGATCTCTCATGTTCATGGATAGGCAGAATTAATATTGTTTAAATGGCCATACTCCCCAAACCAATATACAGATCCAATGCATTTCCCATCAAAATTCCAATAAAATTTTTCAGAGACCTAGAAAAAAATTCTAATATTGACTTTGACAAATAAAAGACCTAGATAGCCAAAGCAATTCTAAGTCAAATAAGCAATGTTGGAGGAATAGAAGACACAGAGAATAGAAGACACAGTGATAAAGTCACATAGATATAGTCATCTGATCTTTGACAAATGTGTGCCAAAAACAGATACTGGAGAAAAGATAGTCTTTTAAACAAATGGTGCTGGAATGACAGGTTATCCATGTGTAGAAGAATGAAACTAGATCCTTATCTCTTACCCTGCAAAACAATATCAACTGAAAATGGATCAAAGACATTGGAATTAGACCAGTAACTATGCAACTACTGGAAGAAAACAGAGTCAACACTCCAGCACATAGGCATAGTCATTGACTTTCTCAATAGGACCCCTAAAATTAAAAAAAAAAAGTCAAGTGTTAATAAATGGGACAGCATCAAATTTTAAAAAAAGCTTCTGCACAGCAAACAAAACAACTAGGAATGTTAAGAGAGAACCTACAAAATGAGAGAAAAGTCTTTGCTAGCTACTCTTTTGACAAAGGATTAGTACCTAGAATATATAAAGAACTCAAAAACCTTCACACCAAAAAAAATCAAATGACCCAATTAATAAATGGTCAAATGAATTAAACAGACACCTTTCAAAAGAAATACAAATGGCCAACAAATACATGAAAAAAATGTTCAAAATCATTAGCAATTACAGAATTGCAAATCAAACTACACTAAGATTTCATCTCACACCAGTCAGAATGGCAGTCATTAAGGACACATATAATAATAAGTGCTGGAGAGGATGTGGAGAAAAAGGAACGTTTACACTGCTGGTGGGATTGTAAATTAGTACCACCATAATGGAAATTAGTACAGAGGTTCCTCAAAGACTAGGCTTGGAACCACCATATAACCCAGCTGTACCATTCCTCAGTACTTTGAGGTTGAGTTTGAGGTAGCAGGTCACTGGAGACATACCCTGGAATGGTGTACCTTGTCCCCAGCCCCTCCCTCACTCCATCCTTCTCTCTCCTTCTATTTCTTGCTGCCATTGGTGTGAGGAGCTTTCCTTCACCACACCCTTCTGCTGTGATGTTCTTCCTAGCATTGAGCTCAAAGCAATGGAGTCAGCCAAACAGATTGAAACCTCCAAAACTATGAACCAAAATAAATCTTTGCTCCTTTATGTTGATTTTCTCAGGTATTTTGTCACAGCAACGGAAAGATGATTAACACAATGGTCAACTCATCTTTGACAAGGGTATCAAGAACACACAATGAGGAAATACAATAAATGATTCTGGGAATACTGAATGAGTTTGGACTCCTATCTAACACTATTAACAAAAATTAACTCAAAATGGATATAAGTCCTAAACATAAGAATTTAAACCACAAATCCTCTAGAAGAAAACAGGGTAAAATCTCCACTACATTGGTCTCCACAATAATTTTTGTGAGTAAGTGACTAAAAACATGGACAATAAAAGCAAAGATAAACAGGTAGGACTTCACCGAACTAAAGATTTTGCACATCAAAGGAAATAATCAACACAATGAAAGACAATTTATATAATGTGAGAAAATATTAGCTTCGCATATATATGCTAAGGATTTAATACTCAAAATATATCAGAAATTTATAGAACATAATAGCAAAAATATGATTACAAAATGAGCAAATGAACTGAATAGACATCCTTCCAAAGATGACACATGAATGGCCAACAGGTATACAAGCAGGTGCTCAACATCACTAATCATCAGGAAAATGCAAATAGGAAACCACAATATTACCTCAAATCTCTTTGGGCAGCTATTATCAAAAAGATAAGTGTTCACAAGTGTTGGTTAAATGTGGATAAATGGGAACCCTTGAACACTGTTTTTGAGAATGTTCATTAGTGCAATCACTACTGCAAACAGTATGGAGGTTCCTCAAAAACCTAAAAGTAGAACTACTATATCATCCAGCAATCCAATTTCTGGGTGTATATCCAAATGAGTCAAAATCGGTATCCTAAAAAGATAAGCCAATTTCAAAAAACCAAAGACCAAATGTTTTCTCTGATATGTGGGTGATAATTCACAATAAAGAAGGGATGGCTAGGGAAGAATAGAGTTACTTTGGATAAGGCAGAGGGGAGTGAAGGGAGAGGAGAGGGTATGGGGGTAGGAACGATAGTGGAATGAATAGGACATTAATATCCTATGTACATATATGACTACATGACTGGTGTGACCCTATGTCAAGTACAACCAGAAGAATGAGAAGTTGTACTCCATTTATGTATGACGTGTTAGACTGTATTCCACTGACATGTATAACTAATTAGAACAAATAAATAAAAAATATCTTCACTCTCACATTCATTGCTGCACTACTTACAATAGCTAAGATATGAAAAATACTAAGTGTCCATTGACAGATGAATGGATAAAGAAAACGTAAGACTGATAGATAGAGACATACAGAGTAAAATATTATTCTGCCATAAAGAAAAAGCAAAATACTGCCATTTGTGTTGGTACAAATGAAGCTTGAAGGCATTATGTTAAGTAAAATAATTCAAACAAAGATAAATATTGTATGATCTTATTTATGCTAAGTGAAAACTTAAGAAGGTCAAACATAAAAACAGAGAATAGAGTTGGGTGTGGTGGCACACACCTGAAATCCCAGCAACTCTGGAAACTGAGGCAAGAGGAGCACAAGTTTGAGACCATCCTCAGCAACTTAGCAAGGCTCTAGCAACTCAGTGAGACCTTGTCTCAAAATAGAAATAAATCAATAGGGCTGGGATGTAGCTCAGTGGTAAAGTACCCCAGGTTAGATTCCCCAGTGCAGGGTAGAGAAAATGAAATGTTGGTCAAAGGGTAACAAATTTTGGTTATAAGATAAACAAGTTCTGCATTCTAGTGTATAGCACAATGATTATAGCTAATAATATTTTATTATATACCTGAAATTTACCAAGAATAGATATTAAATATTCTGAATCCACCCCCACCTCAAAAAATGTAACTATGTGAGGTATTAGAAGTGTTAACTAACTTGATTTGAGTAATCATTTCACAGTTCATACACATTTAAAAGCATCACATTGTATCCCTTAAATATTTATAATTTTATTTGCCAATTATACTTCAATAAAGCTGGAGGGGTTAATTAGTTCATTAATTAGCTCTTACTCTAGCCAACATCTTGACTACAACTTCATGACAGACTCTGGGACAGAATCATTCAGCTAAGCCACTCCCAAATTCCTGACCCACACATTTCTCAACTGTATGAGATAATAAATGTTTACTGTTATTACAAACCACTAAACATTAATTTGTTATGCAGCAATCAGTAACCAACATCTATTCAATATGTTGCTATTTTCATGTAAAATCATGAAAGATATTATGAAAATAATCTTTTTATAATATCCTAGTTGGATTTTGTTAGTAAGATATGTTAGCCCCACAAAATGAATTAGAAAGTGTTTCCTATTTTTGTGTTGTTTGAGTTTTTAAATGATTGGTATTGTTTCTTCCTAGAATATGTGGAAGAATTCACCAGAGATGCTATCTGGGAGAGGAGTTCTTTGTAGGAAAGTCTTAAATAACTAAATCAACTTTATTAATAGATAATATACCTTCATAATTCCCTGATTTCTTCTTGCACTTCTAAATATTTACTGTTTTGCTTTTAGTGAAATTCTCATTTTGATATCCTTCCTCTTTTGCTTAACTTCTCTACCAGTTCAGCCAAAGCCTGCTCTGTAGCAACAAATTTTATTATGACTCCCTTTTTAGAGATTCCAAGTTATAAATCTCCAAAGGCCAAAATGCATATCACTTTATTTGCTCTTCTAGTTAACTACTAGTTTAATATCACTGTCAGTTCAATCCCTGTTGCTGAGCAAATTTTCTAATATTAAGTCACATATCCAGCTAAGACATCAATGTAAAATATGGGTTCCCAGGGAAGACCTTAGTATGATCTAGTAATTTGACCCCTTGTCCATCATTTCTTATATGAAACAGTTGATTCATTTTTCTTTTATCTGCTCTCATACTTTCTCTTTTGTGACGAAAAGAGGGCCTTGCTGAGAAAATCAGACCATAAGAGAGGATGTCAGATCCAGATGGGAGAAATGAAGTTTTAATTTCACACAGTGGTACAGCCAAAAGCAAACTCCCAGAGGCATTAAGTTCATCAGAGTTAAATCTGGACACTAAGATGAGACCAAAGCACCACAGGCCCCAAGGACCTCATGGAAAGAAAATTCAAGATTTCTCAAGGCTCCTATTTATTGCCTTTCTGATTACCTCAAATTTTCCTTTCAAGTAGCATCCTAATGCAAACATCAATTTCCTTCTCTCCCAAATAAAGGCCTCAAATTCAAGACCTTTTTACAGTGCCCCATAACATGCAAATTTGCATCCTCCTAGGCTGCTAATGTGGTTTCCTACTACCTAAACTCCAGTAAGACAGGTCACTGAAGCTGTTGCCGACTGTACTGCAGGCTTGTTCAGGACTACAGTCCTGACTTCCACAGATCAGAAGAGGCTTTGAAAGGGCCTTGGAGACCTCTCTCAGGGGTGGCCCCAAACACCTCAGCTAGTCTGGTCCCACTGAAAAGCTCAGAGGAAGGGTGAACCAGCCAAACAAAGCTAGTTAAGTTCTTACCTGTCGCCTTTGCTAATTAGAGACTGCAGTTCCTGGCTTGACATGTGAAAAGGGATTAGGAAGATGGGAGGAGGATGAGAAGATGAAAGTGAATATGGAGGAAGACAGCTCAACCCTATAAAATGGCCAGGAAAATGCCTGATAACAGGGAAAACAGGCTTTGTTTAGAAGGTATCCCCACCCCCACATGTAGGTGCGCATCATCCTTTTTGATTCATCCACTACTGTGCAGGAAGAACCTTCACAAAAGAAAAAGGGGCCTCCATGTCTTACAGCCCTGGCCAGACTCCTCCTCCTCAGCTTCAAAAGCTGGGAAACATAGCTGGCTTTCAGAGAAAATAAAAACTATACTTGCTCCCTCAGTCTTCACTTACCTGCATACCATTTGGGGCCAACTTCCCTTCTGGGTCCAGAGAATTCACAGTAATTAAGGGTAAAAAGCCAAAGGGCCCAGGACTTTTCAAATGGCTCTGGTTCCAGGTGCAGACCTGCTGCCTCCTGAGTAGGGTGAACACACAGGAAACCCTCACTGTTCCATCCTACCCTATACCACCACCACTGCCACCTATATAATTATTCATGGAAGTTAGCATGAGACTTACACATACACCAGTCATCAAGAATTTGGAGGGTTCCTTGGGTACCCATATTTCTTTCAGATACATCTGTCTTGGCTAACATGGACTGTGCACCAGGTCTTTCACTGTAATGCCTGCATTGTCTCCTCTGTAATAATGAGTAATCTGTAATGAGATTATTTGTGTTTGTGTGAGTATCCTGTTTCTCATCGAAACTTCACCTTTAGCATCTATTGATAATTCTTGCCTGAACCAATTATTACTATGACAGTTACAAGATAATGACTTTCCTAACTTTATCATTCCTGCTAAAGTCAACATCATATAGCTCCTGATATGACACACTAAAAAGGACAAAGAATTACATCTGTGGTATTTTGCCAATATTTATTAACTTTAATCATGAGGAAATATCAGACAAACTCAAATTAAGGAACAGTCTACAGAATAACCAATCTGAACCATTCAAAAGTGACATTTCTCAAAGACAAAGAATAGCTAAGGAACTATTTCAAACTAAAAGGAACCAAAGATGAAATGTGTGATCCTGGATTGAGACAACTTGCAAAAGTTTTACATGGACTAAAGATTCAATAAGTGTATTTTATCAATATCAAATGTCTAGGATTTGAAAATTGCACTGTGATAAAATAAAAAACACTTTTCTAAAATTTCTATGAAATCACAAACACCCCAAATGACCAAGCAATCCTGAGAAAGAAAAACAAAGTCAGAGGCACCACACTTCCTGATTTCAGTTTAGTACTGACATAAAATCAGAGACATAGACCAATGAAACAAAACAGCGATTCCAGAAATAATATCACACATATACGGTCATTAATTTTCAACAAAGGCACCAAGAAGACACAATGGTGAAATTATATTGTTATACTGTGTGCATGTATGAATATGAAACAAGAAATCCCAACATTATGTACAACTATAATACACTCAATAATAAAAACATGAAAGAAAAAAACAAAATATTTGCCATAATATGAATGAACCTAGAGGACATTCTGAAAAGTGAAATAAACCTGACACAAAAAGACATATACTAGTCAGGTGTGGTACACACCTGTCATCCCAATTAACTTGGTAGGCTGAAACAGGATTGCAACCTTGAGGCCAGCCTCTGCAATTTAGGGATACCATGTCTTAAAATAAAAAATAAATAAATAAATATAAAGGGCTGTGGCTATGCATGGTGGCAAATGCCTATAATCCCAGCATCTTGAATGTCTGAAGAAGGAGGATCACAAGTTCAAAACCAGCCTCAGCAATTTAGCAAGGCCCTAAGTAACTTAGCAAGACCATGTTTTAAAATGAAAAATAAAAAGTGCTACAGATGTGGCTCAGTGGTTAAGTGCCCTTGGGTTCAATCTCCAGTACCAACCCCCCTCCAAAAAAAGAGATAAATAGAAAAATACTAGATAATTTCTCTTATACATGGAATCTAAAAAGGAGGAAAAAAGCAAGTCAAAAAAAAAACATAGGAACAGAGAGCAGAATGGCAGTTACCAGTGGTTGGGAAAGAGTGGCAACAGAGAAATATAGTTCAAAGAGTCCAAAGTTGCAATTTATAAGATGAATAAGTCCTCAGAGATCTAATGTACAGCAAGAAGATTATAGTTAATAATATTTTACTGTATACTAAGAGTAGATTTCAGGTGCTCCTAGCAAAAAATATTAAAAAGATAACTGTGAGATGATAGATATGATAATTGGTTGGACTGTAGTAATCATTTAATAATGTGTATTTATAATAAAAATTGATGTTGTACAACTTAAATATAGACAACAATAGTTTTTAAAGAAACAAGAATTGTATTGTGTGATATAAGGAAATACCCTTATCCTTAGGAGATATACACTGAAGCACTTAAGAGTAAAGCATCAGAGAATCTATAGCTCTCTCAAAATGTTTAGCAATAATAAAATTGAGAAAGGATAAGATGACTGGGCATGGAAGCACATGCCTGAAATGCCAGGTACTTGGGAGGCTGAGGCAGGAACATCACAATTTCAAGGTCAGCCTGGGCAACTTAGCAAGACCCTGTCTCAAAATAAAAAGGGCAGGGAATGTGACTCAGTGTAAGAACACTTGCCTACCCCATGCAAGGCCCTGGGTTCCATGTCCACTATCACAAAAGAAAAAAGAAAGATAAAGTAATAAGAACAAAGTGTTAATATTATAGAATGTTAACAATTAATGGATATAAATTAAGGATACACAGAAGTTCATCATATTAATGCAACTTTTCTGTAAACTTGAAATGTCTACAAAATAAAAAGAGTACAACTTGATAAACTATATGTTATATAATATACATTATTATATAGTATACAACATACATTGTTATTTATATAATGCATACACACACATATATACATATATTTGTGCATTTACTCATTCTATACTCATTTTTTTTCTGCAGTGTCAGAGGAAGATATGCTTCTCTTCATTTTAAAAATTAAAGCTGGGTTGGGGGTGAGGAGGAGCACTTGACTAGTATATGCACTTGCCTAGCATGTGCCAGACCCAGGTTCATTCCTCAACACTAGAAAAAACAAAGTTGACCCTTATACCTGGGTCATATATCACATCCTTCCCATCTTATTTAGGCTCCTGATCTATCTATCCATTATCCCACCTTTTTTTATTTTCCAGTATCTACATTGGCTCTTTCTATGTGGAAATCTCACCCATCCTGAAAAATCTTCTACCTCCACTCAAATGCCCCTGACCTCGTTCCATCTCCATGACTTGCAGACTCCTCCAATCAGTCAGAGATTGGTGCCTGTTACCTTCATTTCCTTACTGTGAATTTACTCACCAAATCAAATCTCTGTCCCTCATTAATCACACCCAATTCATTATCAGTCCTATCCATTCAATACTCAAAATAGATACAGAATCCAATAAATTCACACAGGCTCCACTATTTATGATCTCTTTCAAACCACTATCACTTCCCCTGAATTCCTGCCACAACCTTCATAATCTCCCTGCCTCTACACCACCTTTCAAAGAAAAGCAATAAAGATTTTTTTAAATAAATCAATCAGCCCTGCTTAAAACTCTTAGTTTTCTATTGCCTATAGGAAAAAAAACAGATACTTTTTAAGAGTTATATGAACCTGCACACTATAGACCCACAGTATTCTCATCATCTTCCCTCCAAACACTTCACATTCTAAATAAACCAAACAACTGCATTCTCCAAACATACCTTTAGGAGGTAGAGCCTAAAGATGAGGTGGAGGCAGTGTCATACGCCTCTTTTCCCAGGGACTCAGTGGGGGCTGAGGCAGGAGGATCCCAAGTTCAAAGCCCAGCTGGGAAACAGTGAGGCCCTGTCTTAAAAATAAAGATGAAATTAAAAGGGCTGGGGTTGTGACTCAGTGGCAGAGCACTTGCCATGTATATGTGAGGCACTGGGTTTGATCCTTAGCACCACATAAAAATAAATAAACATAATAAAGATATTATGTCCATCTATAACTAAAAATTGTTTTAAAGATACTTTTAAAAAGATAAAAATAAAAATAAATTTAAAAGTACTGGGTATGTAGCTCAGTGGTGGAATTACCATGGGTTTAATCCCCAATAGAGCAGGAAAAAGAAAACAAACAAAAAAAGATGGAATGGGACCTATTGGGAGATCATGAAGTCATTAAGGACTTTGAAGGGAATAGTGGAACTCAGAGTTCTTCCTCTACTTTTTCACTTCTGTGCTGTTTTAGTTACCTCCATTACTCAAGGTTCAAGATGAGGCGGAACAGTGTGGCAGAGGGAAGCAGCTCACTTGATGATCAGAAAGTAGAGAGGTCTCCACTTGTCAAATACAACCGTATACCCCATAGCCATGCCAGCAGTGAACCATTTCCTCCAGCCACACTCCACCTGCCTCCAGTTCCCACTCAGTTAATCCCATCAGAGATTAATCCACTAGTTAGGTTAAGGCTATAACCCAATCATTTCTCCTCCAAACCTTCTTGCATTGTCTCACAAGTGAGCTTTTGAGGGACACCTCACATCCAAACTATAACACCAGCTGTGAGGTAATTTTGGTTTACCACAGGAGTTCTGCCAAGATGTGCCTTCACAGGCCTAACACAATGAACCCAACCAACCATGAGCCAAAATAAACTTTTTCCTTTCTAAAATAATTATCCCAGGTATTTGTTATAGCAATGGAAACTAACTAACACAGTGTCCCAAAGCATCAGGGTGATACACAGCAACAGAAATGACATTGCTGAGACAAGAGAAAAATCACAGAAGCTTTACTTTTCTCTCCTCTCTGCTTCCATTCCTGACAGGTAAATCTACCCAGACAGAGAGTCTGAAGTTATAGGGGTTAGTTTTAAAGACCAGTTTTATTAATTCTGGGCATCAGAAATATGAAAACAAGATCTTTCTCATCCCTCATAAAAGGAGAGGATGAAAAGAGGGTAGAATTTGTCCTTTTCACATTTAATTTATATTTATTTGTGAGATGATTTCACCAATATCTGTTCATTTCTCCTTATTTATTTGTTTATTTTAATGTGGTGCTGAGGCTTGAACCCAGTGCTTCACATATGCTAGGCAAGTGCTCTACCACTGAGCCACAATCGCAGACACCTTTTGACATTTTATTGGGAGCAAAGAATGTACTTCTCAGCTTAGATTCCTGGATCTGCTTTTTTTAAAAAAAATATTTTTTAGTTGTTGATAGATCTTTATTCATTTATTCATGGTGCTGAGAATTGAACCCAGTGCCTCACACATGCCAGGCAAGTACACTACCACTGACCCCAGCCCCAGCCCAGGATCTGCTTTTTGGCCTTGGTTACTACAGCAGCCTCTCAACCCGACTTGCCCATGCCCATGCTACACAGAGTGATCTTATTAAACATAGTCTGAACACATCTCTCTGAGACACTTCAATGACTTTCCATTACTCACAGAATCAAGATCAAATTCCCTAGCATGGGGCTGGGGTTATAGCTCAGTGGTACAGCACTTGCCTCATATATGTGAGGCACTGGGTTCAATCCTCAGCATCACATAAAAATAAATAAAGTAAATATTTTAAAAAAATTCCCTAGCATGGTCTATAAGAAATCACCTTGCTTCTTGTCCTACATACTGAGTATTTCTACCATACAAAAATCTCTTCCAATTCCTTGAATGTGCCCTGGTCGTTCACACTCTTGGCATCCAACACAGGAAGTACTCCCTCTTCATAGAAAACTACCCTTCAAGTTACCTGTTCAATTCCCTCTCTCCTTGCTGTCATTTCTCTGATCCTAGCCACTACCACCTCTCATTAAGATTACCAAAACTGCCTCCTAACTAATGACCCCATCTCCACTCTAGTAATTTAGCCCATTCAATTCATTCTTCACAAAATAGCCAGAGTAATATTTCTAGGACACAAATCTGATTTTTTCATTCACCTTTGAAAAGACCTTACAATAGCTCTGCTTTATTTATATACCAGTCTGTTACCTTTATAAAGCACAGGAAGGCCCTTTGTGGTCGAGTTTTTACATGTTTTTCTAACCTCATCTCTCACCGCTTCCCTTCACATCCCCCTTAGAGAAGAATGGAGTAATTCTACATCACACCAATCTAGTCTCTGTTACCTAAATACATCATGGCTTTACTCCTGTTCTTCAGTTGTTTGCAATGTCCTTCTCTGAATTTATAATCAGCCACAATTCACTCACCCTTTCATCTATTTCACAAACATTTATTGAGTACCTATTATACACTGAGCACTAAACTAGTCTTTAAAAATAAAAAGTATTAAGACATGATTTCTGCTCTAAGGAAGGTACAATCTAATAATGGTAAAGAAACAAATGTATATCACGCTATTCTGTGGAGTGTAAAAGAAGATTGATATGGAAGTAATGGACTTGAAAATGTATGCCCCATGTAGTTATTAAGGATTCTCAAGAGCAACAAAATACAATAGCTATAGATACAACAAGTTTATTGTTGAATTTGGCTTACATGATAATGGAGGCGGTGAAGTCACACATGCTATTTTTGAGCTAGAGAAGCACAGAAGGAAGTGCTGTAATTCAGTTTGAGTCCAAAGGCCTCAAAAATAAGGGAGCCAGGAGTCTTACTCCCATTCTGACACCAAAGGCCTGAGAAACAGGAAAACAATTGACTTAAAGTCTCAGAGTTCAAAGGATAAAGAACCAGCAACTCTAATGTCTAAGGGCAGAGGATGAATGTCTCAGTTCAAAAAACAGAGAGAGAGACTTCATCTTTCCTACACTTATTTGCTGTATTTTGACCTACAATGGATTGAAAGATGCCCAATCACGTTGGTGAGAATACATCTTCTTTACTAAGTCTACTAATTTGAAGACTGATCTCTTCCAGAAACATTATCAAAGACACACCCAGAAATGTTTTAGCAGCTATCTGAGCATCCTTAGCCCAGTCAACTTGACACACAAAATTAGCCATCACACCCCAATTATATCTAGCAGACATATATAGAACACTCCACCCAACAACCACAGAATACACATTTTTCTCAAGTATAATTGGAACATTCTCCAGGATAGACCAGATGTTAGATCATAAGACAAGTTCCAATAAATTTCTTATGAAGTGACTTTCTGACCACAATGGAATGCAGCTAGAAATTAATAACCAAAAACTGAAAAATTTGCAAATAAATGTAAATTAAAAGACTCTTAAATAACCAATGGATCAAAGAAGAAAACAAAGACAAATGAATATTTAACAAAACAACATAACAAAACTTAAGGGATGCAGAAAAATCAGTTATCAGAGGGAAGTCTATTGCCACAATTGCCTGCATTTTAAAATAAGAAAGGGGTTGGGGGAATAGCTCAGTGGTAGAGCATATTCTTAGCATATACATGGTGCTAGGATCAATCCCCAGCACCAAAAATAAACACTTAAAATAAGATCATAAATCAATAACCTAACTTTATATCTTAAGGAACTACAAAAAGAAGACTAAATTGAACCTAAAACTAGCAAAAGGAAGGAAATAATAAAGACTAGAGCAAAGTAAATAAAATAGAAAAACAATAGAGGTAATCAATGAACGAAAACGTTGATTCTTGGGAAAGGCAAAGAAAATTGGCAAACTTCTAGCTAGACTGAGGAAAACACAAATAACTAAAATCAACAGTGAAAGTGGGAACATTAATGTCAATCGTATAGAAATAAAAAGGATTTTAGGAGAATACTATAACTAATTATATCAACAAATCAGACAATCTAGATAAATTAGATAAATTCCTAGCAACCAACTAATTTAACTGACTCAAGATGAAACAGACAAATGATGAAAAAAAAACTTCCTACCAAAAATCCCAGGATCAGATTGGTAGAATTCACCATTTAAGCTATCATTTAAAAAGTAATTAATATCTATCATTCTCTAACTCTCCCCCAAAAATAGAAGAGAACACATTCTGAGGCCAGCATTACCCTAATACCAAAGCCATATAAAGACATCACAAGAAAATTACACATCAACATTCTTTAGGAAGATAGTTGCAAAAATCCTCAACTAGGCCAGAGATGTAGCCCATAGGTAGAGCATGTACTTGACATGCATGAGGCCCTAGGTTCAATCCCCAGCAACCCCAAAAAAATATATCACTGGGGTATAGCTCAGTATAGAATGTGTATTTACCATGTGTGAGACCCTGGGTTCAATCCCCAACATCCCCTCTCCCCAATCCTCAACAAACATAGTATCAAACTGAATAAAACTGAGTATTGAAAGGATTATACACCACTATCAAGTGAAATTTATCTCAAGAATATAAGTGATTTAACATAAGAAAATCAACTAACGTAAATCACCACATTAATAGAATGAACAGGAAAAAAAACCACGATCCCCTCAATTGACATTTTCCTGATAAAAACAATGAACTAGGAAAAAAAGGTAACTTCCTCAATAAAACAAAAAATATATATGAAAAACCCACAGCTAACATCATATTCAATGGTGAGTGACTGTATGCTTTCTCCCTAAGATCATGAAAAAGGATGCCTGCTTTTATCACTGCTATTAAAAGTTGTACTGTAAGTTCTAATCAGAGCAATAGATAATAAAAAATAATCAGCATTCAAAATATCTAAAACTATTTGTACTCACACATGCCATGAGAAAAATTCCAAAGAATCCATAAAAAATCTACTACAGCTAATAAACAAATTCAACAAAAGTTCAGGATACAAGACCAAGACACAAAAATCAGTTGTTTCTCTATAGCTGTAATGAACAATCTGAAAAGGAAATGAAAAAAGCAATTCCATTATCCACAGCATCAACAGATACAGAGACACATGCCTATAATCCCAGTAGCTCAGGAGGCTAAGGCAGGAAGGTAATAAGTTCAAGACCAGTCTCAGCAACTTAGCAAGACCCTATCTCTAAATAAAATATAAAAAAATAAAAGGGCTGGGGATGTGGCTCAGTGGTTAAGTGCCCCTGGGTTCAATCCTTGATACCAAAATAAACAAACAATAAAAACAAATTTAAAATGGCTGGAGATGTAGCTCAGTGGTAAAGCACCCCTGGGTTAAATCCCCAGTATCCACCCCCTGCAAAGAAGAGGAGGAAGAAGGAGAGAAGGAGGAGGAGGAGGAGAAGGAGGGGGAGAAGATGGAGGAGGAGGAGGAGGAGGAGGAGGAAGAACAAAATACCTAGGAATAAGTTTAAGGAACTTTCCTATGCTCATAAATGAATACATGACCAGTGTAACTCCACATCATGTACAACCACAAGAATGGGATCAAAATTGAAATGGGTTGCACTCCATATATGTATAATGCACCCTACTGTCGTGTATATCTCAAAATCAAATAAATAAATAATTTAAGGAAGACAGTAAATGACTTATATTCTGAAACTTAAAAAACATTGACAAAAGTAATCAAAGACAACCTAAACAAATGGAAATATACCCCAAATTCATGAGTCATTGGGCTTAATATTATTAAGATGTCAGTGTTACCCAAAGCTATCTACAGATTCAAGGCAATTCTGATGAACATTCTAAAGAGACTTTATTTTTTTTTTCAGAAATGGGAAAGTTGGTCTTCAAGTTTGTATGGAATTGTGTCACCAAATAGACAAAACAATCTTGAAAATGAAGAACAAAGTTGGATAACTCACATTTTCTTATTTCAAAACTTACTACAAAGTGCAGCAATCAAAATGGTGTGGAAGTGGCATACAGAAAAAATTACAGGCTAATGCAATAAAATTGAGAGTGCAGAAATAAATCTGTACATATATAGCCAGTTATCAACAAAATACCTAGGCTCAAGATGGAGCACTGGGGAGCACCAAAATACATAGGGTAGCCAGAAGAAGAGAATGTGAATCTTCATGAGAAGGAAGAGACTGAAATCAGTGGTGTCACAGAAGGTAATGAACCCTAAAATCTTCAGAGTTTGGAGAGCCGTCTGAGATCATGTAGTCTAAACCTTTACTTGTGGAAGATGAAAAAGTGGGACCCAGAGAGACAAAGAGACTTGTCCAAGATTCACAGTGACTTATTGGTCTAAAATTTTAACTCTGCCTGGTATTCTTATTTACTCTAAGGCACTTGGTTATTTGGTTGCTTTTACTTTTTTTTTCCTGGATACCAGGGATTGAACCCAGGGGCACTTAACCACTCAGCCACATCCCCAGCCCTTTTTATTTTTCATTTTGAAACAGGATCTCAAGTGGCTTAGGGTCTCACTAAGTAGCTAAGGCTGGCCTTGAACTTGCTATGCTCCTCCTGCCTCAGCATCCCAAGTCAGTGGGAGTACAGGCATGTACCACTGCACCCAGCCCTCCTCTTATTTTTTAAAGCCACATATGCTTTCTGCAGAGAATTTGGAAAAGTAAAAAATAAATAAATCTTTATCATCTTACCAATAACTGTAAACATTTTGATATATGCACTGGTTTTAAAACAAGTTCACAAATTCTTTGACATTAATCCCCATCCAGAGATGGAATAGAATTCCCCTCCATGGGACTATGGGCTGGCCTTAGTAACTTGTGTCTAACAGAACTCAATGGAAGTGATGCTACATGACTCCTAACGCTAGGTCATAAAAGCAATACTGCTTTCACCTGGCTCTCTCTGTCTCGGGACACTTGTTCTTGGAACTCAGCTGTTATGCTATGAGGAAACCCAGGCCACATGGAGAGGCCACATGTAAGCATTCCAGCTGAAACCTCTAAGGGGTATTCCTAGCCAGCAACCAACACCAACTGCCAGACATGTGAATGAGGAAGCCTTTGAAACTTCCAGGTCTAGCCATTGTCTAACTGAAACTGTATGAGACACTGAGCAAGAACCATGTGGCTGACCCAGTCAACTTCTAGAGTCCTGAGAAAATAACAAATTATTACCGTTAGGGAGGGGGTGGGTTTGTTATACAGCACTAAATAACCAATGTAGCAAACTTCCTTCAATGTATGTATGCATATGTATCTTAACTACATTACTGGAATCACAATGTATATAGTATTTTACTTTTTTACTTTGCATTATTCCTGATCATGTTCCAAAATCATTAACATGTATCTAAAATACTAATATAATGGACACATGATATGCTGCCATTTAACCAGTCTTTATTGTTAGACATTTTTAATATTTTCCAACTTTTCACTATCATAAAAAATGCTATAGTAAATATTCGTGTATCAACACAGTTTGTCTCTGTTTATTTGGTTTTTGTGCTGGGATGGAGTCCAGGGTCTTACACATGCCTAAGCAACATGCTCTGTCACTAAGCTATACCCCTAGCCCTATTCTCTTGTAAGTATGTTTATATTTTTGTCATTTGAATGACAAAAGCAACACAGTTTACCTGAAACAATTCAAATAATACAAATGTTCTTAAACTAAAATTAATATTTCTTCATTCTCCCCCCAAAGCCATGCCTCTGATATAATCACTATTAAAAATTTAGCATGAGGGTTGGGGTTGTAGCTTAGTGGTAGAGCACTCGCCTAGCATATGTAAAGCCCTGGGTTCCATCCTCAGCACTAAAAATACATAAATAAAATAGGTATTGTATACCTAAAAAAAAATTCAAAAAATCTAGCATTTTCACACTTTCACCTTCACATATACAAACATATAAACATATAGCATGAATTTATTTGCTTTCACAACAATGAGGTCACTATAGCCTTATTTTTTTTTCCTATACTGAGGATTGAACTCAGGAGCACTTTAATACTGAGCTACATTCCCAGGCCTTTTTTGCTTTTTTTTGTTTTGGTACCAAGGATTGAACCCAAGAGTGCTTAACCACTGAGCCACATCTCCAGACCATTTTTATATTGTATTTAGAGACAGAGTCTCAATGAGTTGCTCAGAGCCTCATTACTGAGGGTGGCTTTGAACTCACAATCCTCCTACCTCAGCCTTCCAAGCTGCTGGGATTACAGGCATGAACCACTGCACTTGGGCCCAGGCCTTTTTATTTTGAGACAGGTTCTGGCTAATTTTCCCAGGTTGGCCATGAACTTGTGATCCTCCTGCCTCAGCCTCATGATTAACCCAGATCACAGTGGCGTGCTACCACACCCAACTTGCCTTCTCTTTCTAATATATCATGGATACCCTTCCAAATCAAAATGTCTTACTCCTTTTAATCACTGGATAGTGGTTCACAATACAGATATACCATATTGTTATATTCCATGCTATATTTTTATACATTTTAAAAAATATATACAGGCAATACATTGCTTTAGAGGTGATATTCAGAACACACAGGCATAAAGACAAAGGATCTAAGTCTTAGGAATTTGGAGACCCCCTGGGCAGCCAAGGCATTAACCTTACTTGCTTGTCCATGAGGAAGCCTAGAAGGAGGGGATGACCCAGGGAAGTATCATGATATTCAGGACAGTGGGGTTACTCTTTACCAGCTAATATGCCTTTTTTTCTGCTGCTGGGTATCAAACCTAAGACATAGCATATGCCAGGCAAGTGCACTAATACTGAGCTACACCTACACCCCCAACCCCTAATTTTTTATAACCATTTCCCTATCAGTAGACATTCAGATTGTTACTATTACAAACAATATTGCAATAAACACTCTGAACCCTTATCTATATGTACTAGTACTTTTATATCTGACAGTTATATTCCCACAAGTGAGATTTCCAGGTCTAGAGGTATATAATTTTTCATTTTAATAAATACAGTTGGAGGACTCCCCATTACACATAGCAGACTAAATACACATTTATCTATTATCTCTTCTAAAATGAGAAGAAATGAGTTTTTAAGGGGTGTAAACCCACAAGGACAAAAAGAAGGGGAATAACAACAGCAACAGAAAAAATATGCCAATGCATTTTTGGAAGATGGAAAGCAGATGGAGGTTAGCAGAGCTGAGAGAGCTGAAGAGCTAAAGTGCCAGCAGAGGGGAATGTGAAATGAGAAGCAAGAGAATTCATGCTGCAGAATTCCTGGAAATCTCAGGAATTAAAGACACTATCATTAGTCTATCACCAATCACTAATGACCAGTATCTTATGGAGGCAGAATTTTATTGCATGCATGTGTGAGATGCAGTTAGACCACTATACGTTCCTTTACCTCATCCTGCTCTGCAATGAAAATACTTTTCCCTACTCTGGCAGGTGATCAGAAGTTTATTTGAAGAAAATTGTTACACAGAAGTCT
The DNA here is from genome assembly GCF_052094955.1 of Ictidomys tridecemlineatus. Taxonomy (NCBI): domain Eukaryota; kingdom Metazoa; phylum Chordata; class Mammalia; order Rodentia; family Sciuridae; genus Ictidomys; species Ictidomys tridecemlineatus. Next base: position 78,581,884 of record NC_135493.1, read on the forward strand.
CAGACCCAGATACCCCAGGTGGAATGAAATGTAAGGAAAGGGTATCATGTTGAAAATGGGGGTATTCAATGAAAGTCTATAATAAGATCTCTTTTCCTACCCTACCCCTCAAATAGCCTTACTCCAAGAATGCTAGTAGCCAGGTATATATGTATTTTCCAGGAAGGAAATGGGATGATTCACCTCTGAAAAAAAACTGAACTACTCTCAAAGAAATTACTTATAAATAAGGTCATTTTGGGGTTCCCAGTGAACCAGCCGTGTTATCTCCCAATCATCTTATGGTAAAGCCCATCAGCTGAAAGCCCTTCCCTTATAGGAAAATTCTTATATGAAAGGTTAAAAAAAAGAAGGAGCAAACCAGATGAAATAGTAAAACAAAGAAGAAAGCAGAAAACTTTTTTTCAGTACTGGAGATTGAACCCAGGATCAAGCACATGCTAGGAAAGTGTTTTACCACTGAACTATATCCCAAACCATTTATTTTATTTTATTAAGACAGGGTCTAAGTTGCTGAGACTTGCCTTGAACTTGCAATCTTTCTTCCTCAGCCTCTTGAGTAGTTAGAATTACAATCATGTAACACTATATCCAGCTACAAGAAAACTTAACTTTTCTCAGGGATCTAGGATATTATAACTATTAAATAAAAACAAGGTGCTATAAAAACATTTTTAAAACAAAATAGATATTAAATAACTAGTCTGTATTTTTATCTACAATTCACTTTTTAAACTTTTATTGATGTATTATAATTATACACAATGGAGATCTCATTATTCCATATTCATATATAATTTGCTCAATCTTCTTCCCTAGTACCTTCCCTTTCCCTCCCCTCCCCATCCACTTGGTTACTTATAATTCACTTTTATACATTTATATCTTGAATTTTATGGTATTTTTAAGATGGTACAAGATGAGGATGTAAATGTGTTTTCTTACAAACTGAAAACTGTCCTATGTCATTTATTGAATAATCCTCATCTAGAGACCTTTATTCAAATTCTTGATAGTTTCCTTAGGATAAAAATCTTATACTGGGATTACTGTGTTACAGGACAAAAATGACTTTGAAGTTTTGAAATTTGTCAAATTTCTCTCTAGAAAATTTTTCATTCCCGCAAGCAGTATATGAGAGTGTATTTCTTATAGCCTCACTAATACTGAATAATTTTATCTTCTCCAGTATTATTTCCCCAACAATGGTATTCTTTTAATTAATACTTTTTGCTTAATTACTTTGAATTATAGCAAAGGGTGGGCTAAATCTACTCAGAGTAGGAATTTCAGTGATCTGATCATTTCAGCAGTTCTCTGTAACTTCTTTCCTAGCATTGCACTTTGTTTTTGTTTGGTTTGGTTTGGTTTTTTTGTCTCAACTCTGTCCCCTTTCACTCATATCCCTGTGTGCTATTTTATATACACAAGCCCCATGGAAATGGGTTTGGTCTTATGAGTAGATATATGATTAAAAAATCTTTACACCATTTCTGAAGTCATGGTTGTCAATGTATTAAAACTTGAAATAGGCAAAAAAAAAAAACTTGAAATACACATACCCTTTGACCCTGTAATTCCCATTTGACAAATGTGACCTAAGGAAAAGATAATCAGAGAATCATGCAAAGTTGTAGGTATAAAATCATATATGCCCAGAGACTCAGGAAACTGAGGCAGAAAGATGAAGGCCAGCCTCAGCAAGTTAGCAAGTCCCTAAGCAACTTAGAGAGAAACTGTCTCAAAATAAAAAGTAAAAGGGGCTGAAGATGTAGCTTCATGTGAAAGCACCCCCGGGTTCAATACCAATACCAAAAAAAAAAAAATTCAAGATTGTTTGTAAAGGTGAAAATTTAGAAATAATTTAAATGAAATCAATAGAGAATTAGTTAAACAAAATATTATAGAATTCAGATCATTTTTAAGAGTTCAATATATATTGGCATAGAAAAATGCACCAGCTAGATGAGGTGGCACACAACTATAATCCCAGCAGCTCACAAGGCTAAGGCAAGAAAACCACAAGTTCAAAGCCAGCCTCCACAAAAGCAAGGCACTAAGCAACTCAGTGAGACCCTGTCTCTAAATAAAATACAAAAAAGGGCTGGGGATGTGGCTCAGTGTTCAAGTGCCCCTGATTTCAATCCCTGATACCCACACCCAAAAATGTACCACTGGGTTTTTAAAGGATATTTCAAAATGATATGTTCATTCATTATTTATTGAGCATCTACCGTGTACTAGGCACTATTCTAGGGACTGGGAAGAGAAAAGAAAAGCAGCACCCTTCTATGTAATTTAATTGTAGTAGCATATATAGCATAATCTCATTAATATAAAATTTTGAATGTATGCAGATATGTGTTTATGTTTGTATAATGAGAGAGAGATGTCTTAACAAAAGTCCTCTGTAACTACTGGTCATTTCTTTTCTAGATGGTTAGATTTGAGTTGATTTTTACTTTTTTAATGATTACAATCAAAAGATAAAACAATCCATCTCTGGAGGACATTCCCAGACACCTTCCTTCCCCCTTCACTCTCAGTCATTGTCCTTGAAAAATGTCAAGTCTCCCAGGAAGAACAACTAATCTATTACCAGCCATCAATGCACTCTCGGGAAATGTTTGTTGTTCCTTTTAAAGGGCAGTTGTCTAAGGGAAAATATTCCTAAAAATGTTCCTAAGAGTAGTTAGAGGTGGGAGATGACCACTGAATTGGGTGTGTTGACCACACAGTTTTCAGAGGGAAAGAAGGGAGAGGCAACCGCATCTAAGACTGAAGGATGGGAAAGTTCCATGCAATACCAGAGAGATTACAGACTTCCCCACCCTTATTGGCCCCACAGCCTTACCTTCACAGTATCCTAAGGGAGCTGTACTCTGTAGCCTGCCAGAGGCCCTCTGGCAGCCAGAAAGGTCATAGGGAGGAGGAAGGTTCTCATCTGTATAAATGTGTCCTTCTCCTTTTCTCCTCCCTAAAATAGACTCATTAGGCTTTTGGCATCCCCCAGAGAGTGGGAGCCAGCCCCTAACTGCTGACAATCCCCATTAGCATGCCTTCATTGCAGCACTTTTATTGCATTGATCAAATTCCTTTCTCCAGAAACATTCCCCAGCCCACCAGCCAAGTTATGTATTGAAGAAGAGCATCTGGGCAGCTCTCACACTTCTTATCCTGCATGCCAGATCCCAGAAATAGGACAAGGTAGTGTTCTTCTTAACTAAATTGTCAACCCATCCCCTTACCAGAATACTTCACAAGTGTTGTCACTTTTAACAGTACTTAGAAGTATAGCATGACAAATAAGTGTTAAGTTTACAGTCCAGGAGGATTGATATATATACATATAGATAGATAGATAGATAATAAACATTAATGCCAACCAGGAATAATTAAAAGATATGATAAAGTATAAGCAAAGAGCTAAGAGATTGAAAGGAAAAATAGCACTCAATCTGATTGGGAAAGCATTGAGTTTTCACAGAGAAAGTAGCATAGGAGCTAAGGCTTGAAGAATGAGCTCAAAAGATAGAAATGTTGAAAGGGATCTATCCAAGCTGAGAGAAGAACACAGAAAGGAAATGAGCCAGGTGCAGTGTTTTACGCCTGTAATCCCAGCAGCTTGGGAGGTTGAGGCAGGAGGATTGCAAGTTTAAAGCCAGTCTCAGCAACTTAGTGAGACCCTGAGCAACTTAGCAACACTCTGTCTCAAAATTAAATTAAATTAAAATTGCTGGGGATATGGCTCAGTGGTTAATTGCCCTGGGTTCAATCCCTAGTATTTAAAAAATGAAAGAAAAGAAAGAAAATGAAGACAGAGAAGTGCAGTATTGAGATAAGAGCAAGTTATCAGCCATGGCTGAAGGGGTAGCCTTGATGCCCAATGCTCACTAGATGTTAAATGATCATATAGAATTCCTGGAGACATGTAATAAGAGATGACATCACAGGGGGAAAGATGGCCTAGGCCAGATTGTGAGGACCCTGGAATGTTAGGTTAAGGATTTTGAATTTACTCATTTAAAAATTATCAAGGGAGAGGAGTGACCGGATCTAGCCTCTGCCTTAAAAAAATAATGCGAGTGGCTGTATGGAAAGCAGAATACAGGCAATGTGATTGGTAGAGAAGGGAGAAGAGTAAAGATGCAACTTCAGTGTCTAGGTGAGAGATAACAAAGGCCTGCACTAGGGTAGTGACAATGAGGATGGAGAAAAGGGATATAGATTGTGGAGTCCTCAGCACATAGAAGATGTCCAAAGTTATGGGTATGTATGAGATTAACTTAGGACAAAATGTAGAATGAAAAGAGAAAAAACTATAGGGAAGACCGGCATTCATTCAAGAGACAGATGAAGTGTTCCTAAATGTGACTAAATTATAACCAGAGGAGTAGTATGAGAAACAGAGTACAATGCCCTGAAAGTCATGGGTCAGAATTCTCAAAGTCCAAAGTACCCTGGAGCTAACCCTCCTTTGATCTGCATACCAACAAAGCAGCTTATGATTATGGTAGCTTTTTTTAGCAGTCATGTCATAATTTTGGCTCCTACTGAGTTTGTTGTCAACTACAACTCTCAAGTAAGAATTGTAATCCAGTCAGATCTCCCTGTCCTAGACTTTTGTAGTTGCAAAAGCAGGACCTACTTTGTTCCTATTTAATGTCATTATGCTTATTTTTACTTGTTATCCAGCCTGTCCAAGAATTTTTTACATCTTGATCCTGTATCCATTAGATGAGCTCCTCCCATTCTGTTATCTGCAATTTTATCAGCTCACTATCTATCCATATCAATTAAAATGATGACTACAAAAGGATTAAGTCCAATGTGGCACTAGAGATCTATCTACTTTAGGCTGACATAATTGGGGGGGGGGGTATACTGGGACTCAAACCCAGGACCTTGTGCATGCTAGCCAAGTGCTATACCACTGAGCTATACCTCCAACCCCAACTGACATAAATTTTAATCAGCCATCTTAGGGTTCCAATTATGAATCTTGTAAGAATTCAGTCCACATTTTTAATTATTTTTATTCTATCTACAAAGAGGTTGCAGGGGGGGAAAACTACTAAAATCAACATACCATGACTAATATGTTCTCTTTGTCTGTAACTCTAGCAACCACATCCAAAGACAATTTCAATTTCCTTCGGTAGGCCAAATTCCCAATGATCAATTCCTTTTCTAGGTAGTCAGAAGCCATCAGGTTACTAATTAATCCTAAAATGTCTCTGAGCATTAACATCTAATTTCTTTTTTTATTTATTTTTTAGTTTTCAGTGGACACAACATCTTTATTTTATTTTTATGTGGTGCTGAGGATCAAACCCAGCACCTCGCGCATGCCGGGCGAGCGCGCTACTGCTTGAGCCACATCCCCAGACCCAACATCTAATTTCTTAGTGGATACTTTCTAGATTCTTTTTTTTAAGTTGCTTTTATTTTTTAAATACATGACAGCGGAATGCATTACAATTCTTATTACTCATATAGAACACAATTTTTCATATCTCTGTATATAAAGTATGTTCACACCAATTCATGTCTTCATACATGTACTTTAGATAATGATATCCATCACATTCCTCCATCATCGTTAACCCCCTGCCCCTTCCTTTTCCCTCCCACCCCTCTGCCCTATCTAGAATTCATCTATTCCTCCCATGCTCCCCTCCCTACCCCACTATGAGTTAGTCACCTTATATAAGAGAAAACATTCATGGTTTGGGGGGGATTGGCTAACTTCACTTAGCATTATCTTCTCCAACTGCATCCATTTATCTGCAGATGCCATGATTTTACTCTCTTTTATTGCTGAGTGATATTACATTGTGTATATATATATATATATATATATATATATATATATATATATATCACATTTTTTTAATCCATTTATCTACTGAAGGGCATCTAGCTAAATTTTGGCTCCACAGTTTAGCTATTGTGAATTATGCTGCTATAAACATTGATGTGGCTGTGTCCTGATACTTTATAGATTCTGACTCCACTCTTTTTTGGCACCTTTTGTCAAAAAACATATATAACAATGCTACAAATAGTATCTGCAATTACTTTTTAACTCCATAGTATGGAATGTGGATGTTGATACAAATGTAAGGAAGTGCCTTTGGTGGTTTTAAGGGGGAAAGGGGCTGACATAATCTGATTTGCACACTGCCCAGAACTATAATAGATTGTCAAATTCACAAAAAGATTCCAGAGCTGAATGAAGCTACATAAGGTCTTTTTTATTATTATTTTTTTTTTTTGGTACCAGGGATTGAACTCAGGGGCACTCAACCACTGAGCCACATCCCCAGACCTATTTTATATTTTATTTAGAGACAGGATCTCACTGAGTTGCTTAGTACCTTGCTTTTGCTGAGGCTGGCTTTGAACTCACGATCCTCCTGCCTCAGCCTCTCGAGCCGCTGGGATTACAGGCATGTGCCACCGCACTCAGCCATAAGGCCTTTTTGAATCTTCCTTAACTTCTAACTTTTCAAAGTGATTAATCCCTGCTCACCATGCAACATCACAGTTTCTACCTCTGTTTTTACTCTTTTCTTTATGCTTAGGATATCCTTGTCTCACTCCCACTACATTCTCCCCAAGTACATATACTATACCTTTTCTAAATTCCAATTCTAATGCTGTTTACCAGTAAGTCATATGAATTTACCCAACGTCTGAATTCCTATACACTTAGTATGTGCCTTTGAGCCTTTTCAATGTTAGATTATGGTTTTTAAAGCAGGGCCAGAAGAAGGGTATAGAAACCACAAATGCTATCCTTAAAGAATGTTTATTATTGGCACCCCACTATCAGACACTCCAAGGTACCTCAGAAAAAGTATAGGTGCCCAAAAATGCTAGCCAAGGACAAAGCCACACAATTTTTAGAAATTAAGGAATAAACATCAGGGATTGTTCTATCAAGATGGTTGCAACAATGAAGCTCTCTTCTCATTTTAGGGCCATATTTCTGATTTGTTCCATTAGCAATGCTTTAACCATACCTTTTACTTCCTGTATTAAACTTATTAGTATACCTTGAACAAAGATGACACTAAAATAACATTCCTATTGTCAGTGGGCTCGCCTGATGACAGAGGCCCCCAAACAACAGCTTTGATGTCTTTCTGTATCTTAAAAGTCCTTTGTGTTGGAATGGGAGCTAAAATATCTGATACAAGAATATCTTTCAGTTCTGGAACAAATGAAACTGTCCAATCTCATCCAAAATCATGGATTTCCTAAAGAATAATTGCTACACTTCCATCAATACTAGTGGAAAATTCCAGTAGACCTGAAAAAAAAGTTTCTGAAATCCTACCATACCAGTTAGGATTGTGTTCAACTATACATTACAGAAATCCAAATCCTGTAACTTAAACAAGAAAAGAGTTTATTTTCTCATGAAATCAAATGTCTGATGTTATGCAGTCCAGAGCAGAAACAACAGCTCCACAATATTTCATGTTGAAAGATGGCTGCTCTCTATATCACATGTGCATTCCAGGCAAGAAGAAGAATAGGCTAAATGGGCAAATCTGCCAAATTTGTGCTTCTTTGTCAGGAAAGCATTCATTTTCCCTGATACCCCATCCAGTAGACTTCCATTACATTCCATTGATCAGAGCTTCATCACATGATTTCCCTCAGCTTCAAAGGCACTTGAGAGACCAACTGAGCACATCTCAGTCCAATATAAAGTTGGGAGAGAGAGGTTTAAGTACAGAAGAAATTAAGCACAAGGCCTGGGTTTGGTCCCTAGCACTGCAAAGAAACTTTATTTTTTTAAGCATTCCTTTTTTTAACCTTTATTTATTTTAAAATTTTTTATCGTTGTAGATGGACCCAATATCTTTATTTGTTTATTTTTAAGTGGTGCTGAGGATTGAACCCAGTGCCTCACATATGCCAGGCAAGTGCTCTACCACTGAGCACAACCCCAGCCCCCACAAAAAATTTAAAATAAATGAATAAGAAATTAAGGAAAGGATATTACACAGGAAATGCAGTGTTTACCACTTATACAGAGGTCCAAAGGAATGAAAACTTTAAAACTGTATGATAAACATAAGAGTACATGTCTCATCTCTCCCTGTACCTTCCCTAAAGTCAGTGACTACATCTTCATCTCTCTGTTAAACACAATAGATAATATTTATTCCACACTCACTGTATACCAGAAACTGCATAGACCCTTTAATATGCTTATTTCATATAAAATCTACCTAGCAACCTAAGAAGGTGGTAAAACTGAAGCTCAGAGATTTGGTATGACTTATCCAAAATCACACCTCCAGCACATAGTCTAGGTAGAATCTGAATTCAACAGTAAGATGCTAAAGACTATATTTTCCCACTATACCAAAGTAATTGACATAATGTTCGCACTTAATACAGTAGCCATAAACTCCCTTCCTGCCTCTGTCATCTATTTCAAAGGGTGATATACCTTCAAATTTAGGGCTGGTCTTAATATGGCTTCTTGTGGTCAAATACACACAGTTTCCCTGTTTACCTTTCTGCTTCTATAGGGGAATAGAGGCTTTTGCTTCTTAATAGAGACCAACTCTGCTCCAGACAATAACTATTGCTATTATGAAAGACAATGTTTCAAAGACAACAGGCAAAAGCTTCTATTTGAAGTGAAAAGAGATAAATTTTTATGAGGTATTTTTATGGTTGTAATGGTTCCTGGGAAGAGTGTCCCAGTCACATCAACCCAGTGCTAAGTAAGGTGTCAAGAGATTGAGGAGTCAGGGTTGGCAGTCAGGAGACTTATTCCCTAGCCCAGGTTTTGTCATTGATGTGCTGCATGACCTTGGACAAGTCACTGTACAGTTCTCAATCTCAGTTTTATCACCAGTGGAACAAGAGGTTTGGATAAATAAGGTTGCTCTGAGAGCTTAGCTGACATCTGTAAATGTTTAACCAGGAATTACAAAGATACTGGTCAGTCACATGCATAGGCAGATTCATGTGCATGTGCACATGTGCGCATGTGCGCGCGCGCACACACACACACACACACACACACACACACACACAGAGTTTTAAACAAGCCCTTATCACTTGTATAAGCACCAGACATTTACAGAACACATTTTCCTAAGGGCCAAATTTAGTGCTTTCTCCCTGCTTGCCAAGGCTAAGCCATGTGATCATTTTTCTTGTAATCTACATCCACTCACAAGAAGAATGTTGTTTTTCATGATGTCACTCAAATTATATTTGTTAAAGTGAGTGAGACTGGAAGCTGGGCCTGAGGAGTCTGCTTAATTGCATTATTTCAATATATTAAGTTATCTCGGGTGCTCAAGCCTGACTGTGATGAGAAGGAAATCTGCCAGTGTTTGGGTTTTATCTACCAGCACTGAGGGTGGTCTTAGAGTTTGCTGAGCAATGAGGTAGATATTTTTTCTAATGTTCACATTCCTCTTATTAAGCTTTCAAGCCTACTTTTCCATTGACCTCACTTCTAGAAAAGGCTTCAGGTCTCACCTGGGTCTGCATCTTCCTGGGTGGATATAGTGAACCCAGGGCATGGTTCCCAACCCCTCTAGTTTCCCCAGATCCACTTAGAACCCCCTCATCTTGCCCTCACCTTCGAAAGACAAGTGAAGAATAAAAATATTTTAGTGCCATTCATGACCTTAATATATGGTCTTTTAAAACTTATCTTTAAAAAATACACAGCATTGGAGTTGGGAATGCAGCTCTGTGGCAGAACACTTGCCTAGCATGCTTGAGGCCCTAGGTTCAGTCCCCAGGACTGAAACACACACACACACACACACACACACACACACACACACACACACACACACACACACTTGAACTATAATCTCTGAGGACAATTTTAGTCCTAATAATTACGATTTGCCCACAGACACATCCAAGTTAGAAAGCACTCTCCCAGAACTTAGGAATATGAATCTAATTAGCATCACCTTCAGTACCTGAGGGTCACACAACTCCAAAAAATATCATTCACATTGTAAAGGCTACCACTCACTGAAGGCCCTGAGATTATCTGCACCATTTTTAACAGAACATTGTAAGGGTGCTTTGAGCATCATGCCAATCATGGCATGTCTTGGGCCATGCATGCTACCTGAAATCTGTTTTTCCACTAACCCTTGGTACAGGAGCTCCCCTATTCTAAAATCTTAGGTTCTCTCTTTACTGGGAAGGAATAGTAGATATCCCCTTGGACTCATTCCCAAAAACTTAGGGATCCTTGGGGAATGGCATCTGTCCAAAGGAAAAAGAGCATGCATTATATAAAATGAGTGATAAGGCTGGTTCAGGTTGAAATTAGAGCATCCAAAGGGAGCCTCTTAGCCTGAATAAGATCAGTAGGCCTTTTTGCTTCTTCACCAGCATCTTTTATAGCACAAAAGACCATGTGACTAGGAGAGAAGAAAGTCAGAAAAGGGTAAGATTATAATGGTTTAAGCTAAGTGGAAGATTTCACAAATTCTCTTGGGTCAAACCAAGAGTGTGCCAGTTATGCCCAGCCATAGGGTCATGAGGTGTTTCCCTAATAGTTTCCTTGGAGGGGGGAAGGGGTTATGCCCCTCCCAGGGAAATGGCCTGAAGGAGCTCTACTGAAATATCAAATATGGTTATAAGAAACCAGGACCTTTATGTACATCCATTCACAAGAGGTTCCAGAGAACTAAAACTCTCCTACATTCTCTATGCACATGGATTCCAGCCCTGCACCTAGACTAATTGTCATCTCCAGCCATATTTTATATCCTCAAATATTTTCCCTTACTGGACTCAGTTTCCCAATATGTAAATAAGGGAACTGGAATGAAATCAGATTTCAAACTGTTCTGTGGGGACTGAGGGTTTAAGCTCAAGAGTATGACTTCAGCATGTGGTTTAAGGGCTACCTTAGGAATGAGAAAGGCAAGGGGAGGCCAAATGGGCAGAGATGCAGACTCGCTCAAACACTCTTTAACAGAGCAGTTCAGCTTCTATTTATTTTGTATATCAGGCTTCCATGAAAGATTCCAGTAGAAAAAAATTCCAATGCTAAAAATAGTTGGAAAGCTACCGGTTTACATGTCTGTTAAGTGCTATATGGAGCAAAAATATTCTAAGAATCTATGAATAAAGGGTGATAAATTGAGAAGAACTACTTTTTTCTTGGAAAACTAATACTCTGCTGAGAAGAAAGGGCACTTAAAATCCTAAGAAGTAGCAAACAACCATCTTTCACCTGAACAGTGTAGATAGATCTGTGGTTGCACTTTGCTTCCTGGTTGGAGCATAAGATGGAAAAAAATCATCTGCATTTTTATTACTTTGGTGTAGGTTATATTCTAACTGGAGAAAAAAATGATTTAGTATGAACAGAGACTTTAGACATAGATGGAAAGACAACTTATGTTTCAGGTAGAACTTTGTTCAAGGAAGCTAAACAGTGATGTAACCCTCATCTAAACTTTCTAGAGCAATTAGTTAATATGTCTACATTTATCTAGCTTATAGTTTTAAGAAAATTTTATATATTTCTTCTAAGAGTAAGAAACTATACATTTTAGCACCATCTGCTGGTGTTAAATTAGTTCTGGAGACCAAACATCAACTACCTACCTTATATGTAAGGTAAGCATCTATTGGCACTAATTAGTAAAGATGGCTTACCTTCTTCTATTATATGGTCACATGAATGATTCCTTTGTAAAAGAAAGTTGTCCTTAAAGGAGGGTTCCAATGGGAACCCAGAAGAACTGACTTCCCCCAAAAGATTGGCATGAAAGGTGATCACCTAACTAGTGGAATTTGAGGAGCCACAGAAAAATATTTTCTGGTCCTAATTCTCCCATTGATAGCCAATCCTAGTATCTTAAATTTCATGGGCACAACTATATTATTTTAGATCTTAAAGACTCTTTGGTCCCCCAAAACTTCACGTGAAAACACAACTTGTTCTAGAAAAAGACACACCTTAAGTTGTTCATAGCTTCACTTCATAAGGAATTTGGTTTGACACTCATGGAACTAGGATTTGGTCTGGACAGTCCAACTTTATATATTGTCCTTGTATGATTATTAATAGCATCCCCTTCACTCTTAAATGTGTCTCACTTAGGAGATAAATTATATAGACACCTTAGCAATGGTGTTAGCTATAACTATACTTTTGGGTG